>NW_025541396.1:87500-105000 GCF_017591435.1 Portunus trituberculatus | reverse complement strand
TAATGATAATAATAATAATAATAATAATAATAATAATAATAATAATAATAATAATAATAATAATAATAATAATAATAATAATAATAACAACAACAAATAATAATAATAATAATGATAATAATAACTAATAACTGCTTTTACTACTGCTAAAACAACAACAACAACAACAACAACAACAACAACAAATAGAGTAAATCATCTATAATAATGAAAGCGATATTTCTAAATATCTGTAACAGTTATAACTAACAACAACAACTGTCCCTTGTCCAGAACCCTCGTGCGCTGACGTCGACTCGAGCCTCGTTGGTGGTGTTGGCTGTTCTGTAGCGCAGGTGCTCGCCGTCTAGCGGTAGGAGGGTCGGTTCAGTGGAGACATCGTGGCACACCTCCTGAGCATGCTGGCGGTCAGATCTCTCACCTCATCGTGCCTGATACATACGAATCCCCCCTTTTTGCACGTCATGGTGTGGTTGACGTCATTGGGGGAACTACACACACAGGTACTGGGAGTCCTTCCACCGGCCAGCCGTACCTCAGAGCAATGGCGTTGACAAATTCTTGTTTGTTGAGGCTGAAGCCCTTCGCTCCAATGGGCAGTGACGTTAGCCAGTTAGAGGCTCCTGTTTCCTGTGCAGTGTGGATTTTTCTCACTGTGGTTGCAGGCAGGATGTTTTTCAGGTCTTCGAGACAGTTTCGTTGATGTTGTTGCCTGTCTCTAGATATAATTCGTCTTTGCTCAGTGACTGCACTTTGGGCTATTTCACCATGTGCGTCCTGAGCAATGATCTTCTCTGTGAGGGACCTGGTGAGCTTGAGGGAGTTGAGGTTCTCCACAGTCGCTAACTTCTTAGGGGAGGTGATTCCCATCCCGCCCAGTCTTGGTGGAAGTTCGAGCAGCGCCCTCTCCCCATCTCCGATGGTGTGGGATCTCAGTAACGCTGGGATGAAGGTGTTCCTTATCGAGACCTCCAGTGGTGCAAGGAGAGGGCTGATGCCTGGGATGGTGCGCATGGCGAATCTCCATCGATGCTGCAAGCCGTGGGTGTAGGCGGAGTAGGCTGCATGAGGCTCAGTCCTGGCCATGTCAGACAGGACCTCCACCTCATGTATCCACTCCTTCACCTTCTCTCCTATGTATTCCTTCTTGAACTCCTCTGTTCCGATGACAGCACCCAAATGCCGCTGTCCATCCTTTGTTATTATAACTCCACTGCCACTGAAGCTATCCACTGCACTGTCATAGTGTTCAGGCTTTACAATAAGGACGGACTTAGCGGCACTGGGTGTGTACCCTATGATGGGACCATTATCGTTCACTAAGCCCCACCATTTTTCAAGTCTGTTATTTTGCCGGCCCCTGACAGGTCATCCGCGTACGCCACTTGCTTCACACTCGTTTTCTCATATGAGATAACTTGTTGCAGCACTGAAAGTCCGAGGGCGTACATCGCCATGGCCACTGGGTCACCTTGTGTTGTCCCTTCCATGGACTTTAACACCTTAACACTATTACCACTATTACTACATATGTACAAATCCGAGGGTCACTATATGTGTTTTCTACATAGTGTGCCAGAGAGGACATTTTACTCGAATGTTATGAAGCATTGTTTTCTGTTAATAGTGTTGAAAGCGTTTTGGCGTCCACTAATAACACCGCTTCACAATTGTCTTCACTGAATATTTCCCTCATAGCGTGGATGGCGGCTTCCTCCTGCCTGCTGTCCTGCACACACTTGCAGGTTCCCGCTGCCCTCCTCACGTCGTCCTTGACCACCGTCATGACGCATTTACCCACGATGCGTCTTATCACCTCGCCGATGCCAATTGGTCTGCATCCCGGCTTTTTGTCCAGCGGGATTAATCGGCATGCGGTGAGAGCCTCGACGTGGTGACAATTTGTGGTGGCAAGCTTCCTCGCCAGTGCTGCCAGGGCGCCGCATAGGTCGTTAGCGGCACTGCCACAGAGTGCGCCGCTCAACAGGCGACGCCACCTTCTAGCGTCTAGTCCTGAGGGACCAGCACTGCCGTGTGTCTGGAGACTTCTTCCAGATCATCTCTCCAGTTATCACCTCGTAGATGACATCATTGGGCTTGCGGAAAGGCCCCTGCATCCTGAGGCCCTCTTCGTCACTGGGGGAGGATGTTTTCCTTCAGCAGGTGGATGGTTTCCTGGTGAGGGCAACACACCACCTGACTGCTGTTCATTAAGTGCCCGCAGAGCCTTGGACACCTGTCCTTGCCGCATATTGCCAGCGAAATTACGGGCTTTGTCTTCCTGCCTTTGTTGGTTTCCTGATGGTCTTGGCAGCCTCTTCTGGATGGCTCAGGCTCCAGGAGCTCATCCAGTTGGTTGTTCTGCCATAGACCCACTCTTCTTGCGACGGCTTTCACGTTTTCCGCCACCTTCGCATTCCTATGTGTCTTTTGAAAGAAGAGTTTTGGCAGTGTGAAGAATAATTTCATCGCATACGGTGCGAGGGTGACTCTTGTAAGTAATTGTTGAGGAGGATGACCATCTCTTGTACAATTTTGTTGGTGGCTGCACACTTTGGTGGATCGAACAGATGACATGTAGACCACCCAGCTAATTCTATGTAAGTGTTGTTCACCCACATGGTTGTTTCTTCTTCTGTTAGTCCTTTCCAGACTAAGTTTCTCCTCCCGTTTGTATGTCTCGCGGCGTACACGTTGTGTTGCGGTAGCGATGGGGTGTGTTGTGACGGTGTTGATGGCAGGGCAGCCTCCTCCCATCTCTGTCTCCATCGTTCGCTCCTGTTCCTCATCCTGCTGGGATTCCTGGCTGTCCCCCGGCTCCTCCTCCCTCTCCCTGCCCTGGTGGTCACGTCCCAGGGGTTTTGGCATCCATCTCCTTTCTACAATTTATACACTTTTGTTTTGTCTCACACATTGACAATTAACACATCAGTGTTCCTCTTTTGTACACTGACAACATCTTCTTTGTGCAGGTGGGTTAGACATTGTATTAATAACATGACATTATTAGAAAGAGAGAGAGCGAGAGAGAGAGAAGTGAAGGAGGGAGGAGGAAGAGGTAGGAGGAGGAGTGAGAGAGAAGGGAAGCAGGGGAGAGAGAGAGAGAGAGAGGAGGAGAGGAGAGAGAAGGAAGCAGGGGAGAGGGAGGGGTAGGAGGGAGGAAATAGGGAAGGAAAAGTGACAAAGTGACAACAGAGAGAGAGAGAGAGAGAGGTTTAACAAAGTGCAGTGTTGTGAAAATTTCAGTGCTTGAAGTGCTAAGTGTCCTGGTGTCCATGTAATAGTGTAAGGTGTGCTAAGCCTTGCAATAGTGTTAAAAAATCACTTGAAAAGAGTGTTTGTACCCGTGCAGTGACCGAGACCCGGGCCTGACCTGACGCGAGGCCTAAGGCAGCACACAGTTGCCAAATCTCTCCAAGGTAGTTTTTAAACAACCTGTATCTCTCTCCGTGGCTGGTTTGGCTTGACTTGTGGGAGAGGTAGTTAGTGTCGTGTGTTTTTTGTGCGCCTGTGGGGAAGTGCTTTGTGTTCTGTGCCAGTGTTTAGTGTCTGTGTTCACGAGTGTGTTAGTGTCGTACGTGTCGTTTAGAGCCAACACTCGTTGTCGCTCCCACACCTGGCTCCACAATTCCCCAGGGAATCACTAATCCTCTCCCTCAATGTCCAGCCCCGCCCATCGCCCCATAGCCAGGCGAGACTTGCCTGGCTACCAGCCACAGAATTGGTGTTGCGTTTGTGGCAAAGCAACACTTAAGACTCAACACGTGAGCTGTGACGAGGAAACCTGCCGTAACCTTTGTCACAACAGCTGCCTTGGGGATACGCCAGTCTTCAAGTGTAGCTACACGGAACAGCTACGACTCCAAGCAAACATCCCGGACCCCGTCATCTACATCAGCGAGGAGACTGACACACCCCCCACGCCACTACCGGACGATAGTGGGAGAGTCAGTGGGAGGGCTTGGAGAGGAGAGCTAGTTTCACTAGTTGAAAAGCTCACTGAGGAAGCCTCTCAACAAAACTGTGTGATTAAGTCCCTCCAGGACGACAGAGACTTGATCATACAGCACAGAGACGTGTTTGCTGCGGCTCTCAGAGTAGCAGACAGGCTGATAGCGTCAAAACAGCGCCAGACGCAAGTAGCCACACGCTCTCAGGCAGTCAGCGCCCACGCAGAGTCAATTGACGAACACTGGGAGGTGGTTTGTCAGGACTCTGAGAGGTGGAGGACGTGGTGGAGCTCGGATAAACCGCAACAGATCCGGTACGCAGCTGTTTTCTCCACTTCCACCTTCCCTTCGCCTGCCCGGGAAACAACGACCGCTCCGCCTACCTCCACTGCTTCCACCGCCACACAGAGCGACTGTGACACCTCCCCAGCGTCCACTGTCACTCCTTCTGCCACACAGAGTGACTGCTCGGTACTCACTACCACGTCTACCGCCACACAGAGCAGCAGGGACTCTTCCTCCATAAACACAGCGAACGGAGTAGATCGCGGTGCCTCTGTTCGCCCACGAACCTCTCCTCAGACCACTTCAGGAGATTGGAGAAAAAGAAATCTAAGAGGAAGTGCAGCAGGACGCGAGGAGGGTGTCCAGCGAAGGACTGAGGACTCACCAGGCCACCAAGCAGACACAAAAGCGAGCCAAGGCAAAAGTGTGTGAGTACTGCTCACGGAAAGGACACACTTCTGCTACTTGCCACGCCAGAACTGACGATTTACGTCAGGAGCGTCTCCTACAGCGGCTTCTTACGGTGGAAAGATACACAGCCACACCCTTCCCACCTGCAGCGCCTCAGCCCGCCCACCCCCTCACTTCATTTCAGTCCTTGCCACAACCTCGCCCACTCCTTCCTCAGCCTGGTATCTGGAATCAGAACCAGGGGCGGCAGTGGACCACTCCTCTTCACCAGTACCAGCAGTCGGCCGCGGACCCTAACCACCACCTCGGACTAGCAGGCCTCGCTCACTACCATCCCTCACCATGGTACAGCCAGCTTGCCCCGCCGCCAACTAAAGGTCGTCTCTAGCAACGTCCGTGGTCTCCGGACTAACCTTGCAGACTTATACCACAACTGTGTGCAACGACACAATGCAGACGTTGTTGTGGTGACCGAGACATGGCTGAACAGTGAGGTGGAGCCCACGTATGGCAGGATGCAGGGCTTCACCCACTGGGTGAGGAGGGACCGACAGGAGCGAACAGGAGGTGGAGTGGCTGTCTGCTTCAAGGAAGGAATGCAGGCCCAGCTACTCGACATAGACACGCCTCCAATGATGGAGATGATGTACTTCCGAGTAATGCTGGCAGACCGCTCAGCCCTCCTGCTGTGTGCCCTGTATCGCCCCCCGCGACAAGGGCCTGACTCACTCTTGTACCTGACTGAGACCTTAGACAACCTGATGATGGCACACAGCTGCAGCCACGTGCTGATTGTGGGGGATCTCAATCACCACCTGGAAAGAGACGCCTACGAGAATCTCCTGGAGGTGCAGGGTCTGACAGATCATGTCACCTTCCCACACATGAACGAGGAGGGACATTAGACCCTGTCATCTCAGACTACCAGGAAGACAAGCTTCAGTGTCATCAGCTGGGGCTCGTGGGCAGCTCTGACCATCACGCTGTACTGACACAGCTGGAAGTGGGCGTGGCTCAGGACGAGGCCACCACCCGCACCATCTGGCTGTGGAACAAAGCAGACTGGGCTTCCTGCGCCGCGACCTGACCCACACCCCATGGGCCACTTTGCTACAGGGAGGAGCAGAGAGTGAAGCACTTGCACTCACCTCTCACCTTCTCGCCCTCCAGAGACGCCACGTCCCACACAGGGAATACACCACCAGATCGACGGATCAGCCATGGTTTGGCTACCGTTGCCGTGTTGCTGCCGAGGCAAAGTATGCTGCCTGGCTCCGCTACAAGAGGAACCCGACTCGGCGCAACAAGGACCTGCACAGGGCTGCATGCAGGAGGATGGTGGTAACCAGCAAGTGGGCCTTAAAAAAGTGGGAGGAAAGCCTGCGCCGGAAACTGTGTGGCACTGGCGTAGGAAACAAAACTTGGTGGTCTCTTGTTAAGGACAAACAAGGAACTGGCCACCAAGAATCCATCCCTCCCTCAGCAAGCAGGACGGTACTGTCGCCACCAGCAGTAAGGAGAGGGCACAGTTGCTGGCTTCCTTGTTTGCTGGAAAAATGAAGGTCGGGAATCCACAGCAGCCACCGCCTCAGCTGGTCCAGCAATGTGAGAAGACTGTCACCATGGTGGAGGTGACGCATCAGCAGGTGAAGCGATTATTGCGGGGCTGGACACACAGAAAGCCACCGGCCCTGATGACATCAGCCCGCACCTGCTGAAGCGATGCTCCCAGGAACTGGCTGCCCCTCTCACCCAAGTCTTCACAACTTGTGTACGGGAAAACGTCTGGCCTTCAGTGTGGAAGGAGGCTCGAGTAGTTCCCGTACACAAAAAGCTCCAGGACGGACCCAAAAACTACAGACCCATATCCCTGTTGTCAGTGGTGGGTAAAGTGTTTGAGAGGGTCGTGGCAGAGGTGGTGTGTAGCCATCTCAAGGACAATGCCCTCCTCTCAGACCAACAGTTTGGGTTCAGACCTGGAAGGTCAACCTCCGACCTAATGATGCTTCTCACCAGGCATTGGCAGGACGCCCTCGACGACGGCAAGGACACTATAGTGGTTGCTTTGGACATAGCAGGAGCTTTTGATAAAGTATGGCACAACGGATTACTAGAAAAGCTTCGTGCTAAAGGCATCCAGGGTGGCTTGCTACGACTCTTGGGAAATTACCTGCAGGACAGAAGCCTCAAGGTGGTTGTCAACGGGCAAACATCTGAGTCCCTGCCTGTGGAGGCATCAGTGCCACAGGGTTCAATTCTTGGCCCACTCCTGTGGAATATCTACGTGGATGATCTTCTCCAGCTACTGCCAGGAGTCATGGCCTATGCTGATGACTGCACCCTCTCCTATACCTATCCACGCCAGGACAGTGGGCGGGCTGCTGAGGCCATCAATCAGCAGCTACGAGTGATAAAGGAGTGGGGTGCTCGCTGGCAAGTGACATTCGCGCCGGAGAAGACACAAGCAATGGTTGTCTCTCGGTCCCCAGCCGCCATGGCAGCAATGGCAGGAAAGTTGTCTTTTGGCGCTGCTGCTCTCCCACTCCAAGATGACGTCAAGATACTTGGAGTGGAGGTGGATCGAGGGCTGAGGTTTGACAGGCATGTCAAAACCATTGCCAAGAAAGCCTCTCACAGGATCTCCGCTCTCAGAAGGATCGCCAGTTTCCTCGACAGGAAGGGAGACTGCTGCTGTACAAGGCACAGGTGCGGCCCCACCTTGAATACGCAGCTCTCTCCTGGATGTCCTGTGCCGCCACACACAGAAGGAGACTGGACAGCATCCAACGCCGCGCCATACGGCTAGTAGATGCTGCACTACCACCTCACCCAGAGCCTGAGCGTCCCTTGATTCACTGGAACACCGCAGAGACGTGGCGGCGATCGTAGTGTTCCATAAGGCACAGGTGCAAAGAGTGCCACATCTGGCAGGGCTGCGTCATCCTCTAAGAGTCACCGCACGGAGCACGAGAACGGTGCTCAATGGTGGTGACGCCGTAGAGGTGCCGCGATCCCACGGGTGTCAGCATCAACGCACCTTCGCAGGACGCGTCTCCAGGATGTGGAACTTGTTCACGGCCGCGGTGCCTCACGTCCAGGAGATGAACACACACAGTGTCAAACTGATGGCACATAAGTGGAGACAGACACTGCCAACTCCTCTGACACTCTTTGTGACGTGACACTCAGTGTAGTGCAGTGCGTGAATAGTGCTAGTGAAGTGAAACGAATAGTGCTCCATTTACATGCTGACCATCTTGTATATTATCTATTTTTAAGTCTTGTAAATATTGTAGAGAAATAGATTGTAGTACCCTTAGAATAGGTAGCACACGACAGTGCGCCTTTGGGTACATGTTCCTTTGTATTAAGTTTTGTTTAAATAAAAAAAAAAAAAGAGAGAGAGAGAGAGAGAGAGAGAGAGAGAGAGAGAGAGAGAGAGAGAGAGAGAGAGAGAGAGGAGAGAGAGAGAGAGAGAGAGAGAGAGAGAGAGAGAGAGAGAGAGAGAGAGAGAGAGAGAGAGAGAGAGAGAGAGAGGATGATGGTGATGGTAGTGATGTTGGTGATGATGATGTGATGATGGTGATGATGATGGTGATGATGGTGATGGTAGTGATGTGATGGTGATGATGGTGATGATGGTGATGATGGTGATGAGTGATGATGGTGATGATGATGGTGATGATGGTGATGGTGATGATGGTGATGGTGATGATGATGGTGATGATGGTGATGAGTGATGTGATGATGATGGTGATGATGGTGATGATGGTGATGATGGTGATGTGGTGATGATGGTGATGGTAGTGATGATGGTGATGATGTGATGGTGATGTGATGGTGATGGTGGTGATGATGGTGATGATGGTGATGGTGATGTGATGATGGTGATGATGGTGATGATGGTGATGATAGTGATGATGGTGATGATGGTAGTGATGGTGATGATGATGGTGATGATGTGATGATGGTGATGATGATGGTGATGATGGTGATGATGGTGATGGTAGTGATGGTGGTGATGATGGTGATGATGGTGATGTGTGATGATGGTGATGATGATGATGGTGGTGTGATGATGGTGATGGTAGTGATGGTGGTGATGATGGTGATGGTGATGGTGATGATGGTGGTGATGTGGTGATGGTGGTGATGATGGTGATGGTGGTGATGGTGATGATGGTGATGATGTGATGATGATGTGATGGTGATGATAGTGATGATGATGGTGATGGTGATGGGTGATGATGGTGATGGTAGTGATGGTGATGATGGTGATGGTGGTGATGATGGTGATGGTAGTGATGATGATGATGGTGATGATGGTGATGATGGTGATGATGGTGATGATGGTGATGATGGTGATGATGGTGATGATGGTGATGGTGATGATGGTGATGATGGTGATGGTGGTGATGGTGATGATGGTGATGATGGTGATGATGGTGATGATGATGGTGATGATGGTGATGGTGATGATGGTGATGGTGGTGATGATGGTGATGGTGATGATGTGATGGTGTGATGATGATGTGATGGTGATGATGGTGATGATGGTGATGGTGATGGTGATGTGATGATGGTGATGATGGTGATGGTGATGATGATGGTGATGGTAGTGATGATGTGATGATGGTGATGATGTGATGGTGATGATAGTGATGTGGTGATGATGGTGATGATAGTGATGTAGTGATGTGATGATGGTGATGATGGTGATGTGGTGATGATGGTGATGATGGTGATGGTGGTGATGATGGTGATGGTAGTGATGTTGGTGATGATGGTGATGGTAGTGATGGTAGTGATGGTGGTGATGATGTGATGATGGTGATGATGGTGATGATGGTGATGATGGTGATGATGGTGATGGTGATGATGATAGTGATGGTGATGATGGTGATGATGATGGTGATGATGGTGGTGATGTGGTGATGATGGTGATGGTAGTGATGATGGTGATGTGATGTGATGGTGATGATGGTGATGATGGTGATGATGGTGATGATGGTGATGGGTGATGTGGTGATGATGGTGATGTGATGATGATGGTGATGATGATGTGATGATGATGGTGATGGTGATGATGGTGATGGTGATGGTGGTGATGATGGTGATGATGGTGATGATGGTGATGTTGGTGATGATGGTGATGGTGATGATGGTGATGATGTGGTGATGATGGTGATGATGGTGATGGTAGTGATGGTAGTGATGATGGTGATGGTAGTGATGTTGGTGATGATGGTGATGGTAGTGATGATGGTGATGATGGTAGTGATGATGGTGATGGTGGTGATGGTGATGGTGATGATGTGATGATGGTGTGATGGTGTGAGTGATGGTGATGATGGTGATGGTGGTGATGATGGTGATGGTATGTGATGATGGTGATGATGGTGATGGTGGTGATGGTGATGGTGATGTGATGGTGGTGATGATGGTGATGATGGTGATGGTGGTGATGGTGGTGATGATGGTGTGATGGTGATGATGATGGTGATGTGATGGTGATGATGGTGATGGTGTGATGATGGTGATGATGGTGATGATGGTGGTGATGGTGATGATGGTGATGGTGATGTGATGTGATGTGGTGATGGTGATGATGGTGATGATGATGTGATGGTAGTGATGGTGATGATGGTGATGGTGGTGATGATGGTGATGATGGTGATGATGGTGATGGTGGTGATGGTGGTGATGGTGAGTGATGATGGTGATGATGATGGTGGTGATGATGTGATGGTGGTGATGGTGGTGATGATGTGTGATGATGTTGGTGATGATGGTGATGTAGTGATGATGGTGATGATGGTGATGGTGATGGTGATGGTAGTGTGATGGTGATGGTAGTGATGATGGTGATGAGTGATGTGGTGATGATGGTGATGGTGTGATGGTGATGATGGTGATGGTGATAGTGATGATGGTGATGATGTAGTGATGGTGGTGATGATGGTGATGGTGATGATGATGGTGATGATGGTGATGATGGTGATGGTAGTGATGATGGTGATGGTAGTGATGTTGGTGATGGTGGTGATGGTGGTGATGATGGTGATGGTAGTGATGATGGTGATGATGGTGATGATAGTGATGTGATGATGGTGATGATGGTGATGATGGTGATGATGGTGATGATGGTGATGATGGTGATGGTAGTGATGTTGGTGATGATGGTGATGATGATGATGTGATGGTAGTGGTGGTGATGATGGTGATGTGGTGGTGGTGATGATGGTGATGGTAGTGATGATGGTGATGATGGTGATGGTAGTGATGTTGGTGATGATGGTGATGGTAGTGATGTTGGTGATGATGGTGATGATGTGATGGTGATGATGGTGATGGTAGTGATGATGGTGATGATGGTGATGGTAGTGATGATGGTGATGATGGTGATGATGGTGATGGTGATGGTAGTGATGTTGGTGATGATGGTGATGGTAGTGATGATGGTGATGATGGTGATGATGGTGATGATGGTGATGGTAGTGATGTTGGTGATGATGGTGATGGTGATGATGGTGATGGTGGTGATGGTGATGATGGTGATGATGGTGATGATGATGATGGTGATGTAGTGATGGTAGTGATGATGTGATGATGGTGATGGTAGTGATGATGGTGATGATGGTGATGGTAGTGATGATGGTGATGATGGTGATGGTAGTGATGTTGGTGATGATGGTGATGATAGTGATGTAGTGATGGTGATGATGTGATGTGATGGTGATGATGGTGATGGTGGTGATGATGTGATGTAGTGATGTGATGATGGTGATGGTAGTGATGGTGGTGATGATGGTGATGATGGTGATGATAGTGATGATGGTGATGGTAGTGATGGTGATGATGGTGATGGTAGTGATGATGGTGATGGTGATGTGATGGTGATGGTGATGATGGTGATGGTAGTGATGTTGGTGATGATGTGATGTTGGTGATGATGGTGATGTAGTGATGATGGTGATGATGGTGATGGTAGTGATGGTAGTGATGGTGGTGATGATGGTGATGGTAGTGATGATGGTGATGATGGTGATGATAGTGATGTTGGTGATGATGGTGATGGTAGTGATGTTGGTGATGATGGTAGTGATGGTAGTGATGTTGGTGGTGATGATGGTGATGGTGATGTGATGTAGTGGTGATGATGGTGATGGTGATGTTGGTGTGATGGTGATGATGGTGATGATGATGGTGATGGTATGTACTGATGTTGGTGATGATGGTGATGATGATGGTGGTGATGGTGATGGTGATGTGATGTTGGTGATGATGGTGATGATGTGATGGTGATGATGATGGTAATGATGATGGTGATGGTAGTGATGTTGATGATGGTGATGTTGGTGATGATGGTGATGATGATGGTGATGTGTGATGGTGATGGTGGTGATGTGATGTGTGATGATGGTGATGGGTGATGTTGGTGTGATGGTGATGGTGATGATGTGATGATGTGATGATGGTGATGATGGTGATGTAGTGATGATGGTGATGGTGATGGTGATGATGGTGATGATGTGATGATGGTGATGTGTGATGTGATGATGATGGTGATGGTAGTGATGGTGATGATGATGATGGTAGTGATGTGATGGTGATGATGGTGATGATGGTGAGTGATGTGAGTGATGATGGTGATGATGGTGATGGTGGTGATGATGATGGTGATGAGTGATGATGTGATGGTGATGTGGATGATGTGATAGTGATGTTGGTGGTGATGGTGATGGTAGTGAGTGATGATGTGATGGTGGTGATGGTAGTGATGGTGATGGTGATGGTAGTGATGTTGGTGATGATGATGGTAGTGATGATGATGGTAGTGATGTTGGTGGTGATGATGATGGTAGTGATGGTAGTGATGTTTGTGATGATGGTGATGGTAGTGATGTTTGTGATGATGGTGATGGTAGTGATGTTTGTGATGATGGTGATGGTAGTGATGTTTATGATGATGGTGATGGTAGTGATGTTGGTGATGATGGTGATGGTAGTGATGATGGTGAAGATAAAATTTAACATTAAATTTAAGATTAAAGAAAATAATAGTAATAACAAAAAAGCCACGATGGAAGTAGTAGTGGTAGTAGTAGTAGTAATAGTAATAGTAGTAATAGTAGTAGTATTAGTAGTAATCATAGCATACTAATTTTATAAATAGTAGTAGTAGTTACTATAGTAATATTAGTAGTATTTGTTGTTGTTATTCTAGAAATAGCAGTTGTTGTTTTTGTAGTAGTAATAGTAATTAATAGTAGTAGCATTAGAAGTACTAGCAGTAGAAGTAATAATAGTAGCAGTCGTAGCCTACTAGTGTTATTATTTGTTGTAGTAGTAGTTATTGTTGTAGTAGTAGTAGTAGTAGTTGTTGTTGTTGTTGTAGTAGCAGCAGCAATAATGATACTAGTAGTAGTGGAAGTAGTAATAGTAAACGCAGTATTAGTAGTAGTAGTAGTAATAGTAGTAGTATAAACACTAGTAGTAATACACTAATTCTCGTAATAGTAGGAGTAGTACCTTAGTAGTACTGGTATGTTAGGAACTACAGTAGTAGTAGTAGTAGTAGTAGTAGTAGTAGTAGTAGTAGTAGTAGCAGCAGCAGTAGTAGCAGCAGTAGCAGTAGTAGCAGTAGCAGTAGCAGCAGTAGCAGCAGCAGAGCAGCAGCAGCAGTAGCAGCAGCAGTAGCAGCAGCAGCAGCAGCAGTAGTAGTAGTAGTAGCAGCAGCAGCAGCAGCAGCAGCAGTAGCAGTAGTAGTAGTAGCAGCAGCAGCAGCAGCAGCAGCAGCAGCAGCAGTAGCAGTAGTAGCAGTAGTAGTAGTAGTAGTAGTAGTAGTAGTAGTAGTAGCAGTAGTAGTAGTAGTAGTAGTAGTAGTAGTAGTAGTAGTAGTAGTAGTAGTAGTAGTAGTAGTAGTAGTAGTAGTAGTAGTAGTAGTAGTAGTAGTAGTAGTAGTAGTAGTAGTAGTAGTAGTAGTAGTAGTAGTAGTAGTAGTAGTAGTAGTAGTAGTAGTAGTAGTAGTAGTAGTAGTAATCTATTAGTAATTATTGTCCCAAAGTATATTCATCACCTTCATCATCATCATCATTTTCAGCATCATCATCATTGTCATCATAACCATCATCATCACCACCACCACCACCACCAACACCACCACCACAATTATCACCATCATCATCCATCGTCATCATCATCGTCATCATCACTATCAGCACCATCATCACTATCACCATCATCACTATCATCACCATCATCATCATCTTCACCTTCATCACCACCATTACCATTATCATCATCACCATCACTATCACCACATCATCATCATCATCACCATCATCATCATCACCATCACCATCACCATCACCATCATCATCAGCATCCATCACCATCAGCATCACCATCAGCATCAGCATCAGCATCAGCATCAGCATCAGCATCAGCAAGTGTCAGTGAATTAATGGCAACTTTCTCCTTTCCTTCTCGTAATGTCACGTCTCACTAACTCTCTCTTTTATTGACACTACTTCACTATCTATTCATTCATTCACTATTCTGCTAACTACCATTATTCATTTCACTGCTAATTGTTTCTATTATCGCTTTTGTTATTATTATTATTATTATTATTATCAATATTTTTATTATTATTATTATTATTATTATTATTATTATTATTATTATTATTATTATTATTATTATTATTATTATTATTATCAATATAAATATTATGATTATTATTGCAATTAATATTTTTATTATTCTCTCTCTCTCTCTCTCTCTCTCTCTCTCTCTCTCTCTCTCTCTCTCTCTCTGTGCCAGTGGTGCTGTTGGTGGAGTCACCTTCCGTCAGCTGGCCAATGGCAGAGCGCAGTGAGGGGAAGGGGCGGTGTCTCCTTAAGTCAGCCGGCCAATAGGAGATCAGAATGAGGGAAGGGTTGTCACGTGACTAGTGACCGGGACACGCTATTGGTCGGCTGCTCTCCTTGGCGGGGGAGAGTGAGGCCTTTCCTGGGAGATGATTGGTTAGGAGAGGAGAGAGCGCCGGTCCGCCAGCCAGTCACACCACAGCCACCTGACTTACTCACCACAGCCTTCACAGACACATGCTGAGCCTCGCTGCCCTCAGTCACGCCACCGCCGCCATTCTTGATCAGCCAGGTCTCCACCTCGTGGCGGCCATGATGCACGGCCAGGGCCAGCGGGGTGAGACCAGACTTGTCCTGCACGCGCGGGTCAACACCTCGCCGCACCAGCCACCGCACAGCTGATACGTGTCCTCTCCAGGCAGCACAGTGCAGGGGTGTCCAGCCACCACTGTCCCTGGCGGTGAGGGGCCAGCCAGCCCCCGCCAGCTGCTCCAGTACCTGCACCTGGCCATGGTAACTGGCGAGGTGCACCGGTGTGGCTCCCTCCAGGTGTGTGGCAGTGGCGGGGGTGACGGGCAGGAGGGCAGCCACACACTCCTGCCAGCCCCAACATGCAGCAAAGTGAAGGGCTGTCCATCCTGTGTGTGTGTGTGTGTGTGTGTGTGTGTGTGTGTGTGTGTGTGTGTGTGTGTGTGTGTGTGTGTGTGTGTGTGAGGAGAATTTGAGTAATATATTTATTTTATTTTTATCCTAATTTTAATATTTCTTTTAGTTCTTATGTTACCATCATTGTCGATATCATCATTGTATTAATTATTATTGATAAGAAATATAATAATGAAAATGATAAATATAATCATGATTTTTTATTGAAATACTAGTTATCATTATCATTCCTATTCTCAGGAGTAGTAGTAGTAGTAGTATCAGTAGTAGTACTATTTATATAATTACCTTTATCATTATTTTCATTCTTATCATTATTATTATTTTTATCATTATCATTTCTGTTATTAGCGTTAGGATTACTAGAGATATTAGTATTGTTTTTATTGCTCTTATTACTATTATCATTAAAAACTATTATTATTATTATTTATTATTATTATTATTATTATTATTATTATTGTTATTTAACTTATAACGATAAATAAATAAAGGAATGTGACTAATAAAGAATAAGAGTCAGAATGGTGAAAGTGTGTAGAGTGTTGGCAATGAAGATGGTAATGTTGATAGTAAGAGTGAAATAATTATCATCATTATTTGTGTTGTGGGGAAAAGGTTGTTGTGTTTGTCATTAGTGCGATTTGCTTCACAATGGTTACTACTACTTATCTTGTCACTACTACTACTACTACTACTACTACTACTACTACTATTATTATTATTATTATTATTATTATTATTATTATTATTATTGTTATTATTGTTATAATTGTTAGGACCGGTAGACAAGTAGTAGTAGTAGTAGTAATTGTAATAGTAGTATTAATAGCAATAAAAGTAGTAGTAGTAGAAGTAGTAGTAGTAGTAGTAATAGTAGTAGTATAAACAGTAGTAGGAGTAATGGTAGTAGTAGAAGCAGCAGTAGTAGTAGTAGTAGTAGTAGTAGTAGTAGTAGTAGTAGTAGTAGTAGTAGTAGTAGTAGTAGTAGTAGTAGTAGTAGTAGTAGTAGTAGCAGCTGCAGCACTATCATTAGTATCAATAATAGTAGTAGCAGTATAATAATAATAAAAGAAAACAATAACAACCAACATCCCAATCTTGAACCAACATCAATACACTATCACCACAACTACCACTATTCATACACCAAGACCAACACCACCACCACCACCACCACCACCACCTCTGCACTACCACAATTCATACACCACATCCAGCACTACCACCATCATCACTACTACCATCATCACCACCACCACCTCTATTACTATCCCAAGTCATACACCACCACATCCACCACCACCACCTCTTCTACCACAATTCATCTAGCACTGCCACTACCACCACCGCAACCACCATCTCTGCCACTAACACAATTCATACAGCACCACTACGACCACCACCGTCACCACCACGACCACCACCATCTCCACCACCACCACCACCACCACCACCACCACCACCACCACCTCTGCCACTACCACAATTCATACACCACCACCAACCACAAAAGCAACAACACACACCACCACAACCACAAGTATCATAAAAAACAACACCTCTCTCACCATCATCACCCCCATCACCACCACCACCACCACAAGCACAGCCTCACCTTGCCTCTCAGTCGCCAGAGGGTTCGCGCCGAGAGAGAGCAGCGCCTTCACTGTCTGTGTGTGGCCCTTCATGGCAGCCACCATCAGCGGTGTCTGGTCAGTGGTGCCTCCACCTTCTATGCTCAGCCCTGCCTGAAGTAGGTGAGGCAGCAGGTGGTCGTGGCCCTCGCTGGCAGCCGCACACACCAGACACCTGACGACCCAGCATTAGTGGGGAGGGTGACATCAGGGCGGGCACCCCCAGCAAGAGCAGACCTCACCAGTGCCTCATCGCCTTCCAACACACCCTTGACCAGCTCCTGTGTGTGTGTGTGTGTGTGTGTGTGTGTGTGTGTGTGTGTGTGTGTGTGTGTGTGTGTGTGTGTGTGTGGAGGGAGAAGGTTGATGTGTTTTAATTTCCACCATTACAACAACAGAAGCGGTGAATTGTTCCCCCATCACTGAATTAGACAATGCAAAACACGCACGGAGGGAAAGTACCAAACTCTTGTCCTACTCATTCACTATTATGATGAAGATGATAATTAATATAATGAAAATAATAATAATGATAATAATAAAATAATAATAATAAATAATAATAATAATAATAATAATAATAATAATAATAATAATAATAATAATAATAATAATAATAATAATATTATTATAATAATAATAATAATAATAATAATAATAATAATAACCATAACAA
>NW_025541396.1:70000-80000 GCF_017591435.1 Portunus trituberculatus | reverse complement strand
AAGGCCTGAGAAGCATGAATATGTCTTCTGATAAATCAAGCAAATTTACAGTCAAAAAGAAAATATTACCTACATTACATTAATCCCTCCCCATGTGTCATCTGGGGACAGCACATAAGAATATAATATAATATAATGCAATATATACAACATAATATAATATAACATGATATAATATAAGAGATACACTTCACACAGCTGTACGTGTCCGCAAATTGTAAGGACATGAAGGTACAACAGGTGAAGAATCAGATGTGTATGTAGTTGAAGACTGTGGAGTCTGTACAGGCATATGTGTAGAAGTAGAAGAAGGTGACAGTGGAACATTACTCTTCTTCAGACGATCAACATGTACTATCTCTGAAATGTTAGACTCTGGGTCAAGAATTTTAAATTTGTTGCCGTGCATACGTTCAACTATACGGTAAGGACCTATAAATTTTGGATTTAGCTTTGATTGACGCTCAGGAATAGATTTATACACAATGTCATTGACTTTAAGAGTTACAGGTGTAGCACTCATATGTTGACGCTGGATCATTTCAGTACGAGACGTTTGAAGATTACGTCGTACAGACTCATGAATAATTTGAAAAGCTTTCAGCTGATTCTTTGCATAATCATCTAGAGAGTAAACAGGTATACGAGGCTGAAGCAATAGATCATATGGCAAACGTTTCTATGATCCATAGATGATATAATGTGGCGTTTTTCCTGTGGAAGCATTAATTGATCCATTAATTGAAGCTGCAACATGTGGAAGCCAATCCTGCCAGGAGTCATTAAGTTGACTTACTACATGGCGAAGGACATCTAGAAATTTTTTATTAGCGCGTTCCACTATATCATTAGAGGCTGGATGCTGCACAGAAACAAAAGTTTGTGTTATGTTGTATTGTTTACAAATATTTTGCAAAATTTCATTTTTGAATTCTGTCCCATTATCACTGAGCAAAACAGTTGGTGTAGTGTATGAACATAGAAGATGTGTTACTAAAGCATAGGCAACAGCATTAGAAGACTTGTTCTGCAAAGGAGCTAACACTACAAAGCGGCTGAAGTAATCTACACAGACAAGGACATAAGAGGAACCTTGCCGACTGCATGGTAGCTGCAATAAATCAATAGCGACAGTCTCAAAAGGACCTGCTGGAGTAGGATACTCTAAAATAGGCGCTGTATTAGTGTTACCTTTGTGCTGTGCGCAAGAAACACATTGAGATACATGGGTAGTTATATCTAGACGCATTTTTGGCCAATAATATTTGAGGCGAGCTTGTGGCTCGTCATGAACAAAATGTAAGACTGTAGGGACAAGAGATTCTGGAACGACAATTTGTTTTACTTCACAGTCGTGAGAATGTCATTATGAATATCAAATTATTTTAATGGAATAGGTAATTTAGGCAAATTTGATTCATCACCAGATTCTAGTGCATAAATGACTTTACTCCAAATAGGGTCATTACGTTGTGCTAATTAAGTCATGGTGAGAAAAATTATGAACTTGTGTCACTGCAGCAATAGCTACGTTACGAGAAAGAGCATCTGCGACGAGATTAGCACGTCCAGGTAAATATTTTATCTCTGCCTGGAACTGCTCAACTGTTAGGAACCATCTTGCGAGTCGACCTGTAAGATTCTTTCCTGAGAAAAGTTGAGTTACAGCAGAATGATCAGTATATACAGTGACTGGATAGTTGTAAATGATATCACGAAAATGTTTGAGAGCCCACACTACAGCGAGCGCTTCCATGTGAGTTACATAATAGTGTGACTCTGCTTTGTTAAGAACACGACTAGCAAAAGCAATCACATGTGGATGTTGACCTTTAACTTGTTGCATCAAGACAGCTCCTATGGCAAAAGATGACGAGTCTGTGCAAATTGTGAACGGTAAGGAGTAATCTGGAAATGCTAGAACAGGAGGCTGTGTTAAACAAATCTTTAGTTGATCAAAGCTTTGCTGTTGTTCTGAAGTCCATTGAAAAGGTACATCTTTCTTTTTAAGTTTGTTTAAAGGATGAGCAATGGATGCAAAGTTCTTAATAAATGCACGGTAGTAACCTGCAAGACCTAGAAATAAACTGACTTGTGCTGTAGTTCTAGGCACTGGAAAGTTTTGAATAGCTTTTACTTTATTTGAAGTAGTATGAATTCCTTGACAATCAACAACATGTCCCAAACATTCAATGCGGGATCTGAAAAATTGACATTTAGGCAAATTGAGCTTAAGGCCTATAAACACTATTAATTACAGACCCACTTCACTACTTGAAGTACCGGGAAAAAAAAAAACTGAGAGACTCATACAAGCAAGAGTGAATACATTTTTTATCCGAAAAAAGAAATACTAAAAGAAAGACAACACGGCTTTAGAACATACAAAGGTACACACACGCCGATAACTACAACTTAAGAAAAAACTGCCAATGCTTTAGCTGAGAAAAATAAGTTTATGTAGTTTTAAGAGACGTTGCTAAAGCATTCGATAAGATATGGCATAACGGATTAAAATACAAGATTTTGCAACTAGGATCACCTGATTTCTTGGAAAAAAATGTGCAATTTTTTTTAGATAAGAAGAAAGTAAAAATTAACGCATATATATATATATATATATATATATATATATATATATATATATATATATATATATATATATATATATATATATATATATATATTATGTAGGGGAGAGAGCCAGCCAAGGGTAAAAAAAAGAAAATATTAAAAAAGGCCCACTTGAGTGCTGTCTCTCTAAAAAGTGGTAAAGCGTCAGCCAAAATTGGGGAGCAAATGCCTTGATACCTCCCTTTAAAAAAGACAACTTGTAGAAAGTCGGAAATACAGATGCAGGGAAGGAGTTCCAGAGTTTAACAGTGAAAGGGATAAATGATTGAGAGTACTGGTTAACTCTTGCGTTAATAGTTGGACAAAATAGGGATGAGAGGAAGAAGAAAGCCTTGTGCAACGAGGCTGCAGGAGGAGGGTATGCAGTTAGCAAGATCAGTAGAACAGTTACCATGAAAATAGCGATAAAAGATAAAAAGAGATGCAACATATCAGCGGTGAGAAAGAGGCTGAAGGTAGTTAGTCAGAGGAGGGAAGTTGATGAGACGAAAAGCTTTAGATTCCACCCTATCTAGTAAAACTGTGTGACTGGAATCCCCTCCAAACATGCGAAGAGTACTCCATACAAGGGCGGATTAGGCCCTTGCACAGAGTTAGCAATTGGAGGGGTGAGAAAAACTGGCGGAGACGCCTCAGAACACCTAGCTTCATAGAAGCTGTTTCAGCAAGAGATTAGATGTAAAGTTTCCAGTTAATATTATGACCAAAGGACAGAGAGGGGATAGTTGTCTGGAAGGTTGTGTCGAGTTGATAGATGGAGGAATTGAGTTTTGGAAGCATTGAAAACTACTAGATTTTCTCTGCCCCAATCGAAAATCTTAGAAAGATCGGAAGTCAGGCGTTCCGTGACGTCCCTGCGTGATCTGTTGACTTCCTGAAGGGTTGATCTTCTCTGAAAGGACGTGGAAAGATGTAGGGTGGTATCATCAGCGTAGGAGTGGAAAGGGCAAGAAGTTTGGTTAAGAAGGTCATTAATGAATAATAGAAAGAGAGTGGGTGACATGACAGAACCCTGAGGAACACCACTATTAATAGTTTAGGAGAAAAACAGTGGCCGTGTACCACAGCAGCAATAGAGCGGTCAGAAAGGAAACTTGAGATAAAGTTGCAGAGAGAAGGAAAGAAGCCGTAGAAGGGCAGTTTTGAAATCAAAGCTTTATGCCAGACTCTATCAAAAGCTTTTGATATGTCTAACGCTACAGCAAAAGTTTCACCGAAATCTCTAAAAGAGGATAACCAAGTTTCAGTAAGGAAAACCAAATCACCAGTAGAGCGACCTTGACGGAAGCCATACTGGCGATCAGAGAGGAGATTGTGAGGTGAGAAATCTTCCTATTCAGGATAGATTAAAAAACTTTAGACAAGCAAGAGATTAAAGCTATAGGGCGGTAGTTTGAGGGATTGGAACGGTCACCCTTTAAGGAACAGGCTGAATGTAGGCGAACTTCCAGCAGGAAGGAAAAGTAGAAGTAGATAGACAAAGTTGAAAGAGTTTGGCCAGGCAAGGTGCAAGCATGGAAGCACAGTTTTTGAGAACAATAGGAGGTACCCCATCAGGACCCTAAGCCTTCCGAGGGTTTAGGCCAGCTAGGGCATGGAAAACATTGTTACGAAGAATTATAATTGTAGACATGAAATAGTCAGAGGGAGGAGAAGAGGGAGGGACAAGCCCAGAATCATCCAAGGTGGAGTTGTGAATAAAAGTTTGAGAGAAGAGTTCATCTTTAGATACAGAAGAGATAGCAGTGGTGCCATCAAGATGAAATAAAGGAGTGAAAGAAGAAGAGAAGTTATTTGAGATGCTTTTGGCTAGATGCAAGAAGTCTCAAGGGGAGTTTAAGTTTGAAAGATTTTGACATTTTCTATTTATGAAGGAGTGTTTGGCAAGTTGAAGAACAGACTTGGCATGATTCCGGGCAGAGATGTAAAGTGCGTGAAATTCAGGAGATGGAAGACTCAAGTACCTTTTGTGGGCAACCTCTCTATCATGTATAGCACGAGAACAGGCTGAGTTAAATTAAGGTTTAGAAGGATTAGGTTGAGATAAAGAATGAGGAATGTACGCCTCAATGCTAAACACTATCACCTCTGTTATGCGTTCAGCACAAAGAGATGGGCCTCTGACACGGAAGCAGTAATCATTCTAGGAAAATACCTCCTCAGGTCCCCCCAACTGGCAGAGGCAAAGCGCCAGAGGCACCTCTGCTTTGAGGGATCCTGTGGAAGGATTGGAGAAATAGGACAAAATACAGTAATGAGATTGTGACCGGAGGAGCCTAACGGAGATGAAAGGGAGACAGCATAAGCAGAACAATTAGAGGTGAGGAAGAGATCAAGAATGTTGGGCGTGTCTCCAAGACGGTCAGGAATACGGGCAGGGTGATGCACCAGTTGCTCTATGTCATGGAGGATAGCAAAGTTGAAGGTTAATTCACCAGGATGGTCAGTGAAGGGAGATGAAAGCCATATCTGGTGGTGAACATTGAAATATCCAAGGATGGAAATCTCTGCGAAAGGGTAGAGGGACAGAATGTGCTCCACTTTGGAAGTTAAGTAGTCAAAGAATTTTCTATAGTCAGAAGAGTTAGGGGAGAGATAAATGGCACAGATAAATTTAGTTAGTATAAGAGTGACTGTCTTCTGAATCGAAGACAGATTCAAGAGCGTGGGCACGAGAGCAAGTTAAGTCATTGCGTACATAGACGCAACATCCAGCTTTGGATTGAAAATGAGAATAGAGAAAGTAGGAGGGGAAAGAGAAGGGGGTACTGTCAGTTGCCTCAGACAACTGTGTTTCGGTGATGAGATTTAGTTGAGGAGAGGTGGTATTTTACAGATTGAAAATTAGATCTAAGACCGCGAATGCTGCAGAAGTTAATGTAGAAAAAGTTGAGGGAGGTATCTAGGCATTTGAGGTCATTATGATAATAATAATAATAATAATAATAATAATAATAATAATAATAATAATAATAATAATAAAAATTATTAAAATGAAAATTTTTATTATCATCATTATTATTTTTCTTATTATTATCAATATTATCATTATTATTATTATCATTATTATTATTATCATTGTCATTATTTATATTATTATTATTATTATTATTATTATTATTATTATTATTATTATTATTATTATTATTATTATTATTATTATTATTATTATTATTATTATTATTATTATTATTATTATTATTATTATTATTATTATTATTATTATTATTATTATTATTATTATTGTTGTTGTTGTTGTTATTGTTTTCATTATAAGAAGTGTCGCTGGTAGCAGTAGAAGTAGTAACAGTCAGAGTGACAATAACACAATAGACAGAGAATGTTTCACAGTATATATATAGAAATTACATCATACTCCCACTCACTGCTGCTGCTGCCGGATGCACGATATCCTTGCCCTTCTTCACAAAGGAAACCGAGTCCTTGTTACTAACATTAACTACCACCACTACTGTTACTACTACTACTACTACTACTGCTGCTACTACTACTACTACTACTACTACTACTACTACTACTACTACTACTACTACTACCACCACAACGGTGGCACAATCACCACCACACAAAACATTGTCATCAAACCTACGGTTGGTGGAAACTAATCTCTCTCTCTCTCTCTCTCTCTCTCTCTCTCTCTCTCTCTCTCTGTTTGTGTGCTCTACACACACACACACACACACACACACGCCCGGCAGCTCAGTGGCTAGAGCGCTGGCTTCACAAGCCAGAGGACCGGGGTTCGATTCCCCGGCCGGGTGGAGATATTTGGGTGTGTCTCCATTCACGTGTAGCCCCTGTTCACTTAGCAGTGAGTAGGTACGGGATGTAAATCGAGAAGTTGTGACCTTGTTGTCCCGGTGTGTGGTGTGTGCCTGGTCTCAGGCCTATCCGAAAATCGGAAATAATGAGCTCTGAGCTCGTTCCGTAGGGTAACGTCTGGTTGTCTCGTCAGAGACTGCAGCAGATCAGTCAGTGAACACACACACACACACACACACACACACACACATTAACTCACCGTGGTGTTTGTTGCAAGGACCCGTTAAGGGGGAGGATGACTGGCAGCGCCGCAGCGGCAGGGTGTATGGTGCAACACAGAAGAATTCTTGTATCACTACACTATACAATACGCAATAACTGGAACATATTTATTATGTAATCCGTGGTGCGATAAGGGTGACACCATTCTCTGGGACGGTAGCAGCACAAGAATCTGTGTGTGTGTGTGTGTGTGTGTGCGCGCGGGTGTGCATCTACACTCATTTCCTATCAAGCACTGCCTGGCGCCAGATTGAGACCCCAGACTAGAGTGCCCAGTAATGACACAACAGGCAGCAACAGGCAACCCACGGGCCACACCCAGCAGGATGCTGAAGTAGTACGTAATTGAGACGCGACGGCGATGCTCTATTCTGATGAATGATATTAACGACTGATGGGCGGCTCATAGTAAGCCCTGCTGCTTTGAGGATAAAAGAAACTTGACACGACAGACCAACAACAGTCCTGAGTATTTTGTACATAATTGTAACGATTTGAAGACTTGTAAAGTTGCCCTTGTAGCCAGAGTGTGTTAACCCTTAAACTGCGCAATTATGATTTCAGGACAGCTGCAGGGTGCGCAAAAAATCAACTTGCTTGAAAACTATCTTTGATCTTATGAAACTCAAAGGAGACAAGTAGAGCACTGAAAAGGGAAACAAAAAATGAAAAAAAATTACATTGTGTGGCAGTGATGGCTGGCTGAAGTTCTTTGGGAAGTGGGGGCCAGTGACAGGGGAGCCAGGAGGGTGGCAAAGATATCATACTGCACTTCCGAATCATGTTTGATTTTTTCTCCCTTTATCCGAAACTATTTACAGTTTGCAGCATGGTGTTATTCAGTATTGTTTCAGTGTGTGATACTCAGTGAAACAAAGTACAGCACACATTGGTACTTGACATTCTTCAGTGCGCTCGTGACCTTGAGAGGCAGGAGGGTGTTTACGGCATCTCTTGGGCTTTCTCACAGCACCAGAAGTTGATTACTGTAAATAATCTACATCATCAGGGCCTAGTGCAAGCTTTCTTGTTACTATCTCCTCCTTTTTACGACATCTTCTGCCTCCCCCATGGCCATGAATGTGGGAGCCAGGAGGCTGGCCAGCATCGGAAGATGATCATGAATTACCGTCTTCCATGACTGCCTAAGGCTGACTGAGATAATTTAATAATGCCTTATGCCTATATGAAGCCGCTTGAAGCGAAAGAGGGATGATGTTGTCACATGATGTTCATTGGATTTTACGGTGGCTGTGCGGGAACTTTTGAAATACAGCTTAGAAAACCTGTCATCTTAAGATGTCTGGCGCAGTTGGTCACATAGCATCTTAAGATGTCTGGCGCAGTTTACGGGAAGTTTCTTCCTTAGTACTGCACGTAGCTACAATACTGTAGTGTAGGACTTGCAGTAGTGTTTCCCAAAGAAAAAAAAAAAAGAAACTAGTCTGCTGGCAGCATTCTCTCTCTCTCTCTCTCTCTCTCTCTCTCTCTCTCTCTCTCTCTCTCTCTCTCTCTCGCTGAACTGTTTATGTTACCAGAGTAACACAGAAGGTTAGCTGAGGTGTCAGGCAGCGTTTCATTTCTCATCACTACAAATTAATAACAGATGAGTCACGTACAAGCTTTCATCGCATCCTATCTTATTTTATTATTATTTTTTTTAAGAGCATCCTTATTCCACTCTTTTTTTTTTCAATCGGTTTTGAAATGATGCCTTCATATATAGCGAGTAATATGAAGGGTAATGTATTTCAACAGATATTTTTAAGGTAATGAGGGCAATATTTTATAGTCTGTTATGGGGATGGGATATCACACTATCGTGAATATAAATTGTCAGTAACAACTGCGGCTATACTGACAAATTTGGTAGTCTGTGCTAGTAATCTTCCGCTTTCTCTCACGAGGACACCTCACTCTGGCTTGTTCAGCTTTTCCTTATGGCAGACTGTGGTATCTCGCCTCGGTTCCCTTCATCTCGCCAACTCTACACATCTTCATTCTTATCTCCGTTGTATTTGTGTGTTTTGTAATTTCTTGACTAGTTGTGTATCTTAAAGTAGCATTGCCACTATATAACATGTATGAAATTATGTTAAAGAAAGTATGGTAAGAAGTTATGAATTCAGGTTTCCACCCCTCAAGGTTCACCACGTTGCTACACTAACTAGATAGACAGACACACAGATAGTTAGATAAATAGATATTTATTAACCACTATATCACCTCACATAAGTAATCTAATGTAGGCAGAGCACATGTAGTCCATAGTATCACATTGCATATAAATAAATAATAAGGTGGTCCTACTGTCACTGTCAGACATAAGATCAGACACTAACTGAAACAAACAAAAGAAATAACCAAGTAACTAAAAAGAAACAGCAAAACAGCAATTAAGAAGACGAAAACATTAAACACCAATCATGATGATACAACCACTGAAAAGCTACAACACAACACAATGACGTATAATGTACACAGACTATGTCACCCATGTACACGTTGTAAAACATACTCAAGCAAACCTGAAAAACCATAATGCGGAAAACATAAGCATGAAAATTGTACTGCCACTACAAACACATAAAAAAAAAAACACTGGAAAGCATAAAGACAATGACAACAGATCATTGACACAAAATTACACACCAAGTCCCAAAGTAAAACTTATAAACAAACACAAAACCATCAAAAGAGGCAAAAAACTAATTTATTAAATTAAAAAAGGTAAAAAATCAAATAATGTGGCAAGCAGTTACTTGTATACCCCTAAAGAGTCATGAGCAGCCTCGCAAGAAAGTTCATTCGAAAGTTTGCCAAATAGATCATGTATGGAGATAATGCCATAGAAGTCCCTGATGTGGCTGGTCTATGAACACACCACCACGCGCTTTTCTGACTGCACAAGGCCATACACACACACACACACACACACACACACACACACACACACTCTTCCACCAGGAAGTGACCACTCCCTCTTCTGTTCCACCGACCAGTTTCAGTGGCTAAGTTGTGTATTGATAATCTTAACTTTGTGAAGGACATTCTCAACAAGTCATTTATCGCATATCTTTCCCTGTAAATGTCCTGTAACTCAAGATATGGATTAATTTTCTTGTATGTGTTACATCTTGAGGTGTTAGCATTGTTAATGGCGTGGTGAACTTTTTCTAGTAAAACAGACATGTATTGTCATGTATCATGCGTTGAATAGTTCTACCGACATTGGTGTTAAGGGAAATAACAGATCGTATTGCAAATGCCTATGAATCGTCAATCATAGCGTTTTCCTGAT
>NW_025541396.1:0-62500 GCF_017591435.1 Portunus trituberculatus | reverse complement strand
AAATAAGATCTGGGAATGGAGTAAAAAGTGGGAAATAGAATTCAATGTGAACAAAAGCCATGTCATGGAAATGGGAAAGAGTGAAAGACTTCCCGTGGGTATCTATAAGATGGGAGATGGAGTAGAACTGGAGAAAGTTAAAAAGGAAAAGACTTTAATAACGCTATGGGGAGGACAGTGAATTTTGATGTGTTTTTTTTTTTCCATTTGTTCTCAAAATCATTTATGTTTTTAATTTCCTTCTCTATCTTTTTTGTTAGCATATTTCTTGATTTTCCTGCCTGGGTTATAATTTGTGTCATGTCGTCTGTGTATTGTATGTTTATCCCATCTGTAATTGGTGGGGGTATGTAGTATGTATATATTGTGTAAAGTGTAGGTGATAGGCTGTTCCCCTGTGGTACACCACTGAGGAGTTGAAAGCTTGTCCCTTCGAAACTATTTAGTGAAATAGAGGCTGGTCTATTGTCGAGAAAGCTACAAAGTAGTTTAGCTATTATTCTAGGAAGTTGTATCTGCTGTAACTTGTATTTGAGACCATTTATCCATACCTTGTCAAATGCCTTGGAGACATCTCTTAAAACTATACAGCACTGTTTTTTGTCTGAGAGGGATTTTGAAATGGTTTCTGTGATTGTTGCTAGGGCTGTGTCTGTTGATCTGTGTTTGCGGAAACCATGTTGTTTGTCTGGTAGTATATTGTTGTGTTCTAAAAAAGTTCTGACTCTCTCGTTAATTATTTTTTCATAGATTTTGCCAGGTACTTCAAGTAGTGATATGGGGAGGAAGTTATTGGGGTCTGTTGTTGGTTTGTTTGGTTTGGGAATCAATTTTATTTTAGTATTTGAATATGTTTGGGAAATAACCCATGGATAGCGATATGTTGAGAAGTTTTGTGAATATTTCTAAGACTTCATCTGGTAGATTCTGAAGAATGGTCTTGTTTATTTTAGAGTATCCTGGTGTGTTATTTTTGAACTGTTTTAAAATGTTTTTAATTTTGTGTATTGTGATTTTGGTTGTTAAGTAATTATTGTTACTTAGGTTATCTGGGTTTTCTTGATGGTAGGGGAGTATTTCTACTATGTTGTTATTAATGTAAGTGTTAACTATTTGATCGTTCTCTTGATCGAACAATATATTTTCTATAGGGTTTATTCTGAAGATATTGCTCCAAATATCTCTAAAAAAAATTTCTCTGTCTTTTTCTTCATATATCTTTTGGTTATTTTGTATTATATACTGTGTTTGATTTGATGTGTTACCTTTTAATTGTTTTACGTTTTGCCAAAAATTCTTTGGGTCTTTATAGAGAGTCTCTACTTTTCTTATTTTGTTTTCCCAGTTAGTTGTGTTCTGTTTTCTGCATTCCTCTACAATGGTGTGTTTTAAGGTTTTATATGTGATATATTTTGTGTAAGTCCATCCTGATGTGAGGCTATATTCCATTAATCGTTTCACCCACCATTGCAGTTCTTTTATACGTTGGTTGTATATAGTTTGTGTGTTGTTTTGTGTGTTTTGGTTGGTATATGTTTTGCCATAGTTGTAGTTATTGCAGTCGTCCATTCTTTCAATGACTTTTCCAGAGTTGGTTGGTTTATGTATGGGTCTGTGTTAATGTTATTTGTTTTAAGTTTTGCGTCTTCTTTGAATTCTTCCCAGTTTGTTTTGTTTGTTATGTATATAGGTGGTGTGTTTATTCTGATGGGAGATGAGGTTATTTTTATGATCATGGGTATGTGGTCTGATTCTGTTGTTGGTCCGGGTTGAGAAAGTATGTTGTAGTATGTTTTGTTGTTAGTTAGTATTATATCTGGTGTGGATAAGGCGTTGTGAGATATGTAGGTTGGGAAATCTGGTCCTATGCGTGTTAATTTGTCATTATCAGTAAGGATCATTAAGGCTTTACCTACGTTATTATTTGTTTTGTTGTCTAATCTGGGATGATGTGCATTTAAGTCACCTATGATGTAGGTTGGTATTGACTGGGATGCTATTGCGTGGAAGTCTGGGATTGGTAGATAAGGTCTACGAGGTGGGAGGTATGTTGTTGCGATGTTTATCGGACCTGTACTTGTTTCTATTGTAATTTGCAATATGTCAGTGTCATAATCGTCTTTTATTTTGTGTTTCAGATTATGTTTAACAAGAATAGCTGAACCATCATGCAGTTCATCGCTGGAGTCAGTGAGGTAAGTAGTGTAGTTGAAAATTATTATATTTTCGTGTTTTTTGATTCCGTGACTATTAAGGAGTATAATATCTGGGTTTATATCCTTGTATACGTTACTGAGGGAGGTTTTCTTGTTGTTCCAGTGTTGTACATTGTGTTGTGAAATAGTAAGTGTGTGTGGTGTGTGAGTGTCTGCCATGTTGTGTGAGATGTTGGATTAGGGGGTTTAGTTTCTATTAGTATTACTTGTAGGAGTGTCTGTGGTAGGTTTTTGTCGATTTACTTCGTGGTGGTGTTCTCTCTTCAGATAGCCCATTACGAATTTTGTTAAAGTGAGTGTCCTCAATTATGTACCAGCAGTTAGACAGGTCTATCTCGTTGTATATTAGGCAGTTATAATTTTTTTGTTCAGTATGTGCTGTGGTTGTGAATCTCCATTTAAATTTACCAGTGTCAATAGCTGTTTTTAGGTAGTTCAGGATGAATGATTCTTTTGGCCATCCTTCGCTCTTTTTTGTGATTATTTGCATCCCTAATTGTGCACCAGGGAGCTTTTCTAGTGTGGGCATGACCTCATTCTGAGTGTTAGTAGGAGTTGGTGTAGTTATGTTCGTCTCATGGTTTCGTGTGATAGTTTGGGAAGTGAGTGTGTTAGTGTTCGTTGTAGGTTCAAAGTGTTCTGAGGTTGTAGTGTCTAGGTTGTGCTGAGGCATTGAGTATAGCACTTGAGGGTGGGTCTTCCGGTATGATTATGCTAGGAAGATTGTTTGCTTTATATAGTTTGTTTAATTCTGTGTTAAAGCTGCCTGGGTTGATCGAGTTCAGGTAGTGGGCGTGCATTAAGCAAGTTTGAATTTTAATGTTTGTTTCTCTATCGATCTGGCAAGTGGCAATAGGTTGATGCATCGTTTGTTTAGTAGCTTGGCTGTATGTGTGTGATTTTGTTTGTTTTTTTGCTTTACGTTTTTCGGATATAGCTTTTTTCCTTAGAGGGCATTTATTGGCTAGGGAATGGTGTTCCCCTGAACAGTTTTTGCATTTTTTGGTAGTGGCATTACATTGTTTCCAATTGTGTTCTGTGCTGGAGCACTCAGAGCATATTTTGAAATCATTTCCTTTAGGGCATTTGTTAGTCGGGTGGTCCTCGATAAGATAACATTTCAAACAGGTCATTAAAGGGATGTGTTCGTCTATACTGATATTGAAGTGCGGGATACTCATGTGAAAGGCGAGTAGTCCCTTGTCTGTGGCTTTCTTTGCTGCTGTGGAACTGTTCAGGGTTATTTTGATTATTTTTGTTTTAGGGATCTTAAATATGTTTTCAATCCCCTCATTGAGAAAGTCATTTTCGTTGAGTAATTCTGCCTCTATTTCCTTTTCAGTATTATTGTATATGTGCTCGGCAGTGTTACGAAGCACTATGGTTCGTTTGGCTCATATTTCCGGGGGTAGAAGAGGTTGAAAGTTATCAGCTTTGAGTAGTTCTAAGGTTGTGGAAGAAAATATTTTATCAGCATCATCGTCCGTCCTGGTGAGTACTAAGAAAGCGTCTGGTGTCGTGATAATCCGAGTAGCGTAAATGAGTTGGTCAGATAGTGTTCTTACGAGTTTTTGTTTGTTAGTCCCCGAAGGTGAAGGAGTCTTTATTTTGACTCTAGGCATACTGCATTAAAGTTTATAGCAGCAACACGGTAAAAATAATATAAATCCTACAAGGGGGCCTAAGCCCGACACACGACGCAGCTAAGATAGAAAAACAGAAGGAGCCTACCTATGCGAGGCAGTTTGAACACCCGGTTTCTAAAAACCGTCGCAATGTCCCTGCCCCACGCCTAACCCTATTCAAGTTTTGGCCCACCTAAGGCCGAAAAGGAAATAAAGTAGAAGGCAAAAAGGCACTGCACAAGGGCGAGCTCTCTACCAAGTGGGAGAGCCCCGGTACACAAGTGCAGGCTTCGAGCGCAAACAGGGCTCGGGAGCAAACGGCGAACCAAGGAAGGAAACGAGGGAGGAGAGAGAGAGAGAGAGAGAGAGAGAGAGAGAGAGAGAGAGAGAGAGAGAGAGAGAGAGAGAGAGAGAGAGAGAGAGAGAGAGAGAGAGAGAGAGAGAGAGAGAGAGAGAGAGAGAGAGAGAGAGAGAGAGAGAGAGAGAGAGAGAGAGAGAGAGAGAGAGAGAGAGAGAGAGAGATGATGTTACAAATGAATGCCTTGCTTTTAAGTGAGCATTTTCCAAGTGGAGATGCTTTTATTGTGGCCACAGTTGAGAGCATCGCCCTTTGTGACTGACTGACTGTGACTGACTGTGACTGTGACTGTGACTGACTGTGACTGTGACTGTGACTGTGACTGTGACTGTGACTGTGACTGTGACTGTGACTGTGACTGTGACTGACTGTGACTGACTGTGACTGACTGACTGTGACTGTGACTGTGACTGTGACTGACTGTGAGTGTGACTGTTGGTGCATGTTTTGTTCTCCTTCCCCTCTTCTTTACAGTCTCTCCTCCGCAGCTGTTCTCTCTTCCCTTGCCTTCTTTCTCCATATCTCTTCATTCTTCCCTCGCCACTGCCTCGCTCTTCTACTCCCGGATTCAACACTTCTCTCTCTCTCTCTCTCTCTCTCTCTCTCTCTCTCTCTCTCTCTCTCTCTCTCTCAGCTTCCTCTATACTTCCCCCAAGCTGCCGTCATCTCCCATTTATCGTTCCCTTTCTCCTCCTAATAATAATAATGATAATAATAATAACGATGGAGAAAGAAGGCAAGGGAACAGACAACAGCTGCGGAGGAGAGACTGTAAAGAAGAGGGGAAGGAACAAAACATGCACCAACAGTCACAGTCACAGTCACAGTCAGTCACAGTCACAGTCACAGTCACAAAGGGCGATGCTCTCAACTGTGGCCACACTATTTAGTGATTTATTGTTTTTATTTTGCTTGTTTTGTTTATTTAGTGTCTCTTTCTGTGTGTGTGTTTGTTTGTGTGTTGTGTTTGTGTCAAGATTCCGTGTTTTTGTTTCTGTTTTGTTGTTTAAGTTTTGTTGTTCTGTTTTTTTCATCATTTTTCTTATTATCTTCTTTATTTTCTTCTTCGTATTTTCTGATTTTTCTCCTTCCTTTCCTTTTCGTTGTTACATTTTCTATTCATTTCGTTCTTTTCTTCCTCTTTTGTATGCACGTTATTCTTTTCCTCCTCATTTTTTCTCTTTTTCCTTCTTCTTCGTATTTTCTTATTTTGTACTCCTTTCCTTCTCCTTTTTACATTTTCTATTCACTTCGTTCTTCTTCTTCCTTTCTTCTTTATCCACGTTATTTTTTCCTTCTCCTCCTCCTCCTTTGTTACTCTTTTCTTCTTTTTCTTCTTCTTCGTATTTTCCTAAATTTTCTTCCTCCTTGCCTTCTCCTTTTATACATTTTCTATTCACTTGCCTTCGTTCTTCTTCTTTTCTTCTTTTTCCAGGTTATTTTTTCCTCCTCCTCCTTTTTGTCTTTTATTTTCACTCTCTCTGCTTTCGTAATGACGAGAAATAATGAAAAGAAAACACGTCGAAACAGGAAAAATTTTGATACATGGAAAAATATCCAATTAGGTTTTCACTTTGCATTTTGGTCAATTGCAGCCTTGCTTTACTTTGCTTTTTTTCACTTTCTTTTTCTTTTTCTTGATTCCATTTTTCCATTTTTTTTCTTGTCTGGTAATAGGAAAGCAAATTATTGGATGATTTTTGTTCTACGTGGTTTGGAAATCTCTCTCTCTCTCTCTCTCTCTCTCTCTCTCTCTCTCTCTCTCTCTCTCTCTCTCTCTCTCTCTCTCTCTCTCTCTCTCTCTCTCTCTCTGTGTGTGTGTGTGTGTGTGTGTGTGTGTGTGTGTGTGTGTGTGTGTGTGTGTGTGTGTGTGTGTGTGTGTGTGTGTGTGTGTATAACAAAACAATTTACTCAATAAACACGTACTGTTCATTAAACAGATTAACATTATTGACAGGCAAACACACACACACACACACACACACACACACACACACACACACACACACACACACACACACACACACACACACACACACACACACCAAATAAAACAGAAGAACACAACACAAACATCACAAAGAGAGAGAGAGAGAGAGAGAGAGAGAGAGAGAGAGAGAGAGAGAGAGAGAGAAAGAGAGTACAGGACAAGTATCCAGGTAGGCAGGTTGGCAGGTAATTACAATACAGCCCTCTGGCATCTGTGGCGCGCCCCAGCCACTAACACAGCCGTCGCCGCCGCCGCCGCGCCGGGCCCAGCGTGCTCCCAGCCAGTCTCTCGCCACTAGTCTTGCATCATGCGCCGACACCCCGAGACCGTCCAGACAGATAGATAGATAGACTCACCACATAAAGCTTAGCGTAGATCAAGGAGGTACATACTACACAGCTACATCTTCTAACTGCCCTATATGACCTTCGCTTGTCTCGCGTTCCATTACGTCGCTGGTTTTTCGTGACTTTTCCAGGCGATTTAGGCCAAATGTAAGCGTGTCTTTGTCCAGTGAACGTGATGGAAGCGTGACTTGCCTTCGCCTCTCTCGCGTTTCTTTAGTACGTCGCTAGTTTTTCGTGACTTTTCCAGGCGATTTTGGCGAAATGTGAGTGTGTCTTTGTCCAGTGAAAGAAATGGAAACGTAACTTGCCCCTTCTGTTGTACTTTTTATGTGAGAAAAGGAAGTTTTTTTTATTGACTTTGTGCTTTATTCTGCCGGACTGAAGGGCAGATTCACGATACAGACTGAGGAAAGTCGCGAACTTGAGAGATGAAAGGAGAGTGTGTGAATTGATCTAAAGAGCGTGTGAATTACGAGGAAGTGACAGTAGGAGGAACATCTGAGCTGGTGATTCCTTCCTACCTGTTTGTGTGGCGGCAGGTGAGGCGTGAGGTTCATCACAGGTTAATGAACTTAGTTAGGTGAAAGACGGAGGGTGATATAATTGGCAAGGATATGATCCACCTTACCTGTGTGTGTGTGTGTGTGTGTGTGTGTGCGATGAATGTCTCTCCCACCTGCTGCTCAGGAGTGTTATGGTACGCTATAATCTCCCCTAACTTTATAAGTTTTCTCTTTATTTTGTTTCTTTTTATGTTCTAACTTGTATACATTGATATGGGTAATTATTAGATTTAAGCTCATTGTTATGGGTAATTATTAGATTTAAGCTCATTGTTATATACATTGGTTCGATATTAATGTCTTCGAATAAAGGGTCACGAACCATGGAATTGGCTGACGTATCGGTCGGTGACGTGTCCCTAGGATACGGGTTAGCTGGAGCCCTGGGACAAGTCAGATTCGCTTTGGCAGTTGCCTCGTCCACACTTCCTTCTCCGTGGCTCCAGGTAATACTTAAGTATTGTTCCAGGATTATGTAGGATATGTTTTACGTGTCGAGCTCACACAATTGTAGATATTGTATATGTGCCGTGTGGTGATGGGTTTATGTGGGTTGTGGTGATGGTGAAATGTCTTAATTAAATGCATTAGCAAGCCCGGCTTAACTAGAAGTTTCTGTGTGCCTTGATCCCTAAACAAGATGCTATTGCTGGCATAACAGAATATGGGGGCCTGTCCGGGAGACGCGTTAGTAATGTAACGTACATTGCTCTTCCCCTTAAGTGAAACTGGTGGTATTGTGGCAAGTTATAGGGACGTTCTGGTCCTCTGATTGTGATTATTTTGTGAATTTGCCAGACCTGTGCATCACTAGCAGCCATGCCTTTTGATGTGAGTGAATTTATTTCCGAGCCATCCACTAATCTCTTGATTGAGAGTGAAGTAAGGAAGGATGATTGGGTCAAGTTGGCTTCTCATTACAAGGTCAATGTTAAAACTTCATGGAGGAAAGCAGAGATCAAAAGTGCAGTGATTAATGTCCTTGTGAACAAGGGGGTACTAACATCGGATGCCTTAAAACTATGCGAGTCTCATTCAGCTGATAACCTTAGACTTATGGAAATACAGTTAGAAAGAGAAAAATTACAGGACCGTGAGCGGGAAAGGGAATTCCAGTTGACAATGTTAGACAAGAAGGCTCAGGTAGATATGAAGCTACATGATGATTTTGATGTGACACGAGTTATTAATGGATTCCTCTCTTTAATGAAAACGACCCAGAAGAGTTTTTCCTTCAATTTGAGCATGTTGCACAAACCCTGAAATGGCCTAATCAGTTCTGGGGTGTTTTAGTTCAGACTGCACTAACGGGAAAAGGTTTATCGACTTACTTATCTCTTGAAAGTAGTCAACAGTCTGATTATGAAGCCATGAAAACTGCAGTGCTTCGCTCCTATGAACTTACTGAGGAATTTTACCGAGCAAAGTTTAGAAACAGTTTCAAGGATCCAAATAAGTCGTATGTGGAGTATGCTCATGCCTTAACTAAACTAAAAAACAGATGGCTGTCTGCTAGTGGTGTAAAGACTTATGAACAGTTGTGTGAGCTCATTGTTTTGGAACAATACTTAAGAGGTGTGCCACAGGAAGTGAGTTTATATTTGTTAGAGAAGGAAGTGAAGACTTTAGATAAGGCTGCATCTCTTGCAGAAAACTATAGTATTATTTGCAAATCTCGTAAGAAGGGTTATGATAAACCCAGTTCCGACCAAAGCGAATCTCAACTATATGGTAAGCCTGTAGGTAACAGTAATTATCATAGCAAGAATTTTGCTTATCAGTCCCCATACACAAAATATAGTGGAGGTTTGGGTAAAGCTGAGATATGTAATTATTGTAGAAAGCCGGGTCACTACAAATTCACGTGCCCAAAGTTGGGAAAAAGAACTCCTGGTAAAAATGATGGTGGTGCTGTTGCTAATTGTGTGTTTGGCCCTGCAGATTTATCGCTACTTAGTAATGAAGTGTCTGCAGTTGTGAAAGATCCTCAAGAGTTGTTTCAGCCATTTATATTCCGGGGTTTCATCTCGGTTGATGAAGATGGTCAGGCGGTTCCAGTTAATGTATTACGGGATACAGGAGCATCTCATAGTGTAGTAGTGAAGGAGTCGGTTCCTTTTGTTGATGACATTTACACAGGTGAGCATGTTCTGTTGAAAGGAGTAGGTGGAACCACTAATGTGCCATTAGCAAAACTCTATCTCAAGACAGAGTTGATTTCTCAGCCCGTTACGGTTGCTGTACAAGATTCTTTACCAGTAGAAGGAGTCACTTTTTTGTTGGTTAACGATGTCGCAGGTAGTCTGGTAGTGCCTGACCCTGTTGTTTGCTCTTCTCCATTAGAAAATGATCCTGTTGCTGATGTTAGCAAAGATTTTCCAGAGCTGTTTCCTGCATGTGCCGTTACTCGCAGCCAAGCCAGTGAGAACACGAACAAGGATGGTGGTGGTACTGCAGTGATGACCCAGAAGCTGGACTTTACAAACTACTGTACGAGGGAGAATCCTTACAAGCACCTCTACATGAAGAGATTTGTGTGGCTACTGACCCTGATGCTACTGAGGTTAGCCCTGAGCCAGTGAGTATGGATAAAGGTGTAATCACAAGGAAAATGTTAGTAGAGGCTCAGAAGGCAGATGTAACACTAACCTCACTGTTTAACAAGGCAGTCACCGTGAATGAAATTGAAAGCGAACCTGTCTGCTATTATGTTCAGTCTGATGTGCTGATGAGAAAGTTTAGACCTCCTGATGCCCCAGCAGGTGAAACATGGCACGAACTGAGACAAGTTGTAGTACCATCCTGTTACCGATCTTTGGTGTTGGGTTTAGCTCATGACCACTTAGGGGTCATTTGGGAGTAAAGAAAACTCTAGATAAAGTTTTGAAGTATTTCTATTGGCCTGGCATTAACTCGGATATATCGAAATACTGTAAATCTTGTCACATATGCCAGATTGCTGGTAAACCCAACCAGGTTATCCCCCCAGCACCATTGTATCCAATTCCTGCTGCTGGTGAACCTTTTTCTGAAGTTGTTATTGACTGTGTGGGTCCTCTCCCTAAAACAAGAAAAGGCTATCAGCACATCTTAACCCTCATGTGCAGGTCCACTCGTTATCCAGAGGCAATTCCTCTGAGAGGAATAACTACTAGAACAATAATCCCCGTCCTACTCCGAATATTCACTCAGTTTGGATTACCTAAAGTGGTCCAGTCAGATCAAGGTAGCAACTTTACCTCCAAGATATTTAAGCAAGTTATGTCTACCCTAGATATACAACATCACTTATCATCAGCATATCATCCTCAGAGTCAAGGTGCGCTGGAGCGATGGCATCAAACCATGAAGTCGATGCTTACCAAATACTGCCTTGAGACAGGTAAAGACTGGGATGAAGGTTTGCCTCTAGTCTTGTATGCTATAAGGAGTTCCAGACAAGAAGCTCTGGGATATTCACCCAATGAAATGATGTTTGGTAGGGATATACGTGGACCTCTGAAACTCTTACAAGAGAGTTGGGTGGATGAGGAAAGTGAGGACTTAAGTGAATATGTGAGGAAGGTAAGGGAACGACTGAAACACGTACATGTTTTTGCAAAGAGTAACCTTATGAAAGCTCAAAAGCAGATGAAGCTCAACTATGATGCTCATTCCACGCTACGTGAATTCCAGGTGGGAGATAAGGTGCTTTTATTCTTGCCAGATAAAAAGTACCCTTTACAAGCCAAGTACAAAGGACCCTTTACAGTAATTAAGAAGGAAGGGAACCTAAACTATGTCATTGACACCCCAGGAAGGAGAAAAGATAAAAGATTAGTACATATGTCGTGATCCGAGCTGTTGCACGACGTTGCACAAATTGTCTAGCTACTGGCTATAAATAGTCAAAGGTTTTTTCTATCTTTAATTAACAAAACTAATATCTATACATAAGGTGTTCGATACGGCGCCGACAAGTAACAATCACAACTCTTTCTGTTGCCTTCTCCACTGCAATGATTACAAATTCTCTTACAAACATCCTTAAGAATTGCATTAATCTCGTAGATATTCTCGCATCAAAACGGATTTCACTTCAAACATCATCCACTATATCTTCATAACGTATTACAACATCTGAACCCGGTGCTTTATTTCTCCGTAAATCTCATACGTAGTACGTACAATATTACCCCTTTTTCCCAGCTACCCGTATATAAGGATGACCTTTACTTGGTACATGAATGCAAGCAACCACATGACGTACCACCAAATATATTACCATACACATATAATTACCAGACTCCGTTCAACAAAATGACAACGTAACACCACCGAAATATAATGACAAATATTGATGTCTCCACACAAGTGACTTCCCTCAAATAATCTCTTTCTCTTGGTACCCATACATGGAACCACGTTAACTTCGTACACAATTACACACTAGTAAATATGTTATGTAACTTATTCGTCAGAGCAACACACATGCACATACGTAGGTAGCCACGTTAACTTCGTACACAATTACACACTAGTAAATATGTTATGTAACTTATTCGTCAGAGCAACACACATGCACATACGTAGGTAGCCGTATACAAATTCCCTTACTCATAGATGAAAACGCAAGTATATAACGACGTCATTATGAACCAAAGTACAACCACATAAACCATAATAAACTAATACCACATAATACCTAAACCTCCTATCATGCTTCTTCCTCCATTCTAATTTACCTCAAAAGACTGCATTGCAACTTATAAGCTCCACTTACTGGTTATATATGAAGTACAAAACGCCGCCCTCAGCTATGCAGCCGAGGGTGGCCCGCTTAGAGCCGCGGTTGTCCTCTCTGCTTCCTCTCTCCTCTCTCTCTCTCTCTCTCCTTCAACCCTCTACAATTTCCCTTCAGGAACTTATGGGGGCGTGTCTTGACCCACACAACACGCCCCTCAGAATGTACCATTCACCAATCAAGTACAAGCTCAAATGAACTCCACGTGTGGTACGAACAACATCCAAGACGACAACACTACCACCGGATGTTTACATGACCTTTTGACCCTCCTGCCCTTCCTAATCTCTTTTATGGCTGGATACGGTTACACACCCCATACTGGCGAACTAGCATACTTCCATATATCTTTATTTCTTGTTTCTTATATTTTCATATTTCACTTATGATGTGCGCATCTGACAAACATCCCCTCAGAATGCGCGTCCCGCGCATTCAATGTAGTGAAGGGTGGGTGGGTGGGCAGGGTGTGCATGCCTCCCGTAGGAAGGATGAGGGCTTGGGCGACCGCGCACCTGATAGCGGTACTTTTCCCCACCCATGAAGCATGTTAGCACCCGCCAGACCCCTGTCCTCTAGCCAGCATCCAAGTCTCCAGCCAGCTATGTTATATACGTAGGAATGTAGGGCAATGGGTCCAATACTTTCTGCTAAGAAGGCATATATTAGAAAAATGCGTCTGCACCTCAATATTCACAAAAAGGGCATTGCAGAGAGAGAATAATTAACAATATATATATGGTCAGGGAGAGATCATGATATTGACCAGTAGTGGAAAAGATATGTCATCACACTAAGCAAGGTAATGGAAAAGATATGGCAATGCAGTCGATACTCGTTACTTTGATATGAATATATGTCTATAACTAGGAGGAAAATATATCATTAGGTAGTATAAATACAGCATTAATCATATAAAATTAACTCACAATCTCAAATCATACCTATGTTATTCAGAGAAAATATGACATTTTATCATAATATTATGCATATATATGTCCATAACTAGGAGGAGTGTATATTATATCATAGATTGTAAAAAGATATCAGCTCATTATCCCAAATTATATCAATATTATTCAGAGGATATATATCAACATCTTACAAGATACAGAAACAATCAAGGGAGAGCATCTGTAGACATCGTTCAGGTGTCGTCAGAATTTCTCAATAGAAGTAAGTTGGAACTCAAGTATGCAATGCAGTCATAATACATCACTATTAAAAGCATATTACATGGTGAAACTTCTAAGTGTATACATAAATATGGAGGAATTACTACCTCATTATCTCAGATAAGGGTGACGTCTCATACAAAATAACAGAAAACACAAAAAAAAAATTTATTACATCCCGTAAGCATGCACAATATCACGATGTCGAAAATGAACTGACGCAATGGATTCAGAAGTACTGATATATAGATTGCATTAATCTTGCAATAAGAAATAGCTGCTCTCAGATCCACGTAATATGTTGATATAAGCACTTGAAACACTGGAAAATCCATCACTTGTGAAAATGTTACCACACCAAGAAATAAATCTGATTCTGAGTTGCCGTGTAAGGAATACGCTGTTATTTCTCACTTTAAGTCTCGACATCTATCTTTATATGTAATATACGCACTATACTCGAAAATCATAACCACGGTCATTGTTCTTTGTCAAAATACAAAAAATATATTAGCTTGCTGTTAAAACACTCAACCATTACCGTTCTGTATCATCACCAGCACACAGACAAGAACCACACCATGTATTCCACAGGTTAAACATTAATATTTACTTCATTATTTAGTTTCAACTTGTGCTCCTTTCATGTCAGTGTTTTCCTACTACATCATATTATATAATGTCCATCTTAATCTCTTGATAGTCAACATCCATATCGTATTTCTTTAATATATTTTCGTCTTGTTTCACCTTCAAGCCTTACCATATAGCTAACGATAAGATGGGGAGTAATGTCCTTCTATATATTTTTCGCTTGATACCTCATCAATAGCTCTTCTTTCCTCATTATCGTCGTTAACTGATTACCTTTACAATCCTTGCATTAACTTTAAATCTTCCCTTAAAATGTTATATAATCAAGTGAAAGCTACTGAAACCACTGATGATTTCCTACGATATCACGATAGCTCAACTCAGACTTGTAACCAAATGTCCTGTGTTGTGTTAAGTAAGACATCTCACATTGTATCTATTTTCAATCCCATAGATATACCCCTTATTTCACATATATCGTCAAAATCACAGATAAAGGCATTCATTAACACTCATTACTATACATTTATCCTAATCTCTATAAAATCTTCCAGATCGCCATATATCCCTCTAAATTATATAGAGACACCTTAACTTCCATGTTAGTCATATATCTTCGTCCTCATCAACAAGAAAACCTTCAAATGCCTGCATATTAATCTAATATCAATATCACTGTCGCCAATTTTCTGCCTTCGGAACATGTATAACCACTTTACCTTTGCATATGTTCACTATATCTTCATCTTATTTTATCAAGTTGCTATCTCAATAATAATATTTGCCCAATACAGTCATGACCTACACAGACGTATATATGCATATGCACCTTTTCCTATATCCTCACCGCAACCTTTTCTAATATACTCAATATCTTCACTGCAACTTTTCTAATATAATCAATATCCTCACCACAACCTTTTCTAAAATACTCAATATCCTCACAGCAACCTTTCTAATATACTCAATATCCTCACAGCAATCTTTTCTAATATACTCAATATTCTCACAGCAAACTTTCCTAATATACTCAATATCCTCACAGCAAACTTTTCTAATACACTCAATATCCTCACAGCAACTTTTCTAATATACTCAATATCCTCACAGCAATCTTTTCTAATATACTCAATATCCTCACAGGAACTTTTCTAATATAATGAATATCCTCGTCTCACTATCTCATATTTACCTCATCGTAACCTTTCCAGAATCCACATCCCATGACCATATATTCATATATTTATTTTGGTATTTACTATTTGCCTTCATATCTCATATTTACCTCACATCCTCTCATCTATATTCATAAGTCAGACTACTCTTGATGTATTAATTTTGACTCGAGTATGCACATGTTAAAATCAATCCATGGATAGATATCTTTACTCAACAAATTCACTAGTGGGCCCACTAATATCCTTGTGTATCACTCAACACTACCATGCCGGGTACTGTCGAAACGAAGCTTTCAGGGCGTCCCCCACTCTTCTGAATCGGCAATCCCCAGACCGGCATTCACATAATGTATATTAATATTTACTTCTGGCCAGAGAGAAACAACTTGTCACCTATTTGATCACAACCACTTGTACACGCCTTATGCCCCTAGGTTGGCACGAAGTGTTCAAGTGTTGCTAGGTACAAGAGTCAATGTACACACAAGGAATGATATGTTTGACGCGTCTTTCTTCACATTATAATTCGCAACTTTAATGTCTTAATATCATGTGCTTACTCCGTTTTATCCTCACTCTATATCAACCTTCATACTTACACTTGTTTCCTTACTACACATATATATCATATTCACTATCATATTTACTCTGATGTTAACATTATTAGTGTAGTTCCGGGAATGACATCCTTATGGCTCTGCAATATCGATTTTTACGTCTATCTATATAAGATCTTAACCTCATGAATTTTAATTCCTTTTCATATGTCAAGCTGATCTATGATGGTCTTGTTAACAATTATCAATGCAATATTATATGTTTTCCTTCCTGACATATGAATTCTGACTCAGTCCTCATATTATTTACCTTGATATATATTTTCCTCACTCAATATGAATTACCTTATAACAAATATTAAGTTTTTTTTTTTTAACCTATATATCTATCCCCACTTCGTTTTCTTCCTAGATTTATATTTTCCTTGACTCAATCCTCACATTGTTTTCCCTGATATGTATGTTCCTCAACTCATTATTAATTACCTCTTAACAAATATCAATATATATTTTCTAATCCAAATATCCATCTTCATCCCTTTCTTCCTAGATATATATTCTCCTCACACCTATTCCCTCACGCAATATAGATATGTATCTAATTCCTCCCAATATTTTCCTTCCTAAACATTCCTCTCACACAATATTGCAACCCCCATATTATATTCTTCATGTCATAAATATACCTCATGTTGCCGAATATCAAACCTCACATTCAACGATATTACTGACTCAATGATATTGTCATATCAATGTCAATAACATTCGCCAACTTACTGCCCGTGCGTAGCTACTTATATTTGCATATTGGCTAATGTGTATAACATCTCGAAAATACTCCTTTTATATTTCAACCTAGTTGTTCTCAATACTTATAACCACATTAGAACACTGTAAATTACTTCTTATATTTGCATTTACTGATGTTATTCATATCGTCTCTATAACAGCCACAATAGTATCATAATGACATTAATTTACTTCTTATTCTTACTTTTACTGATGTTATTCATATCGGCTCTACCTTTATGAACTGACTGACGCCGTAACCAAGTAGCTATATATACTACAAGTCACATATAATTTCTTGTACTTATAACTTCGGGCACTAATATGATGTTATCCAACATGACTTTACAACAACAATCGTCTTCTGAAGTGAACAATTGAAGGTTGGCCTTGCCGTACACATGTACTTGAACATTTAACATATATTTTGCTTCTTTTCTCACCTTATCGCTTAAAAACTCCATTACTTTATATTCAATTAACCCACTGAGAGAGAAAAGATATGAGGGGAGGCAAGTAACCTTAAGGTGGTGAGAAACGAAACTGTAAGGTGAACTAGGATCTAGCCAGCAACCTTCAATTGCATGAACTAGCACTGTTACAACAGTGTTACCTACTCAACTCAACTACTACCCAGCACGTGGTAGCATCCTCAACTCGACATATTATATGTATATATTAATTCATCTTTATATCCTGCCATCATTTCATAAAATTGACCCGCAACTCACCGTTTCCTTTTCTCCTTAAATATTTTCATCTACCTTTCATTAACCCAAGAGACTCACAATACACGTATGATCAATATGTAACAACAAAATGTCTTTCTCTGCTCTTGATTCTCTTCAATATTAACACTCTCCAGTTATTTCCTCTATTAACTTTTTACATAGATATCCCATTTTAATACTTACCTCATCTGTCAGTCATATTACTTCTTTATTTTCTATACTTCTGATATTGATATTTGCCTCAAACCTTAACCGCAGTGATGCATATCTCAATCATATTTCTACTATGTTTCTATTATTCCCTCATACTATATCTTCTTCCTCATATACTATTCTCACGGAAAAATTCCCTTGCATCAACTACACACAATATCCCTTCTTTTACTTGACACTCACTTTTTGTTTCATATCTTTCATCAGAACCTTCAATATTCCTTCATCTATAATCCGACGAACTTCTAAACATGATACAATTTACACATTTTTTTTTATTCGTCTCTATCGCTATGGGGCAATTAAAATCGTCTTACACAGTACTTCATATTTTCCTGCTATAAACCACAATATATGCTTACACCACTTGCTATTTTCCTCTGACGGTCGACACTCGTGTGAAAAAAAATTACCCTTATATGTCACGTCTCTTTTATATGATAAGTTTCCCTTCACATAACGACAACAAATTCGTCTACCTTTGTGAATTTTGCCGCATATCCGTAATAATTATGCCCTTGACACTCAGTTATCGTTACTCCATTGACTACTTTACGATACACATATTATAATGTAGACGAACCTTAAATAATTTATTCAAAACTCTTTATATCTCATATTTTTTCGCATTTCTCTCCCGCTAATAAGACTCCTCGTTTACCCCTTGATTTGTAAAGGCTTAGGTGAAACAAGCGACAGGTAACCGTACAACATATTACTCAGATATCGTCCAATCAAAATATAACCTTAAAGCATCCACTTGAAAGAATAACCTCTTACACGCAACATGATCTTTAATGAATATCGAAATTAATTACTAAATAAAATCTACGGATTTTACACAAACCTTATGATCGTCACGGGCGACTCAGCTTCAGACAAAATAGTGATAATGATATGCATTCATATCATAATAACCATGCCACTTCTGATGTTGACAACAGCTACTTCGTGCACTTTCAACCAATTTACTTTAATCTTCCATCAATATGACTGTCCCTTGCGCCAATTCCAAGATTACACTTTGCAACATTTGGCAATATTTTTTTTTTTTTTTTTACAAAGCAACAATTTGTGCAACATTTAGATCCCACCGCTGCCACCATGTCGTGATCCGAGCTGTTGCACGACGTTGCACAAATTGTCTAGCTACTGGCTATAAATAGTCAAAGGTTTTTTCTATCTTTAATTAACAAAACTAATATCTATACATAAGGTGTTCGATACGGCGCCGACAAGTAACAATCACAACTCTTTCTGTTGCCTTCTCCACTGCAATGATTACAAATTCTCTTACAAACATCCTTAAGAATTGCATTAATCTCGTAGATATTCTCGCATCAAAACGGATTTCACTTCAAACATCATCCACTATATCTTCATAACGTATTACAACATCTGAACCCGGTGCTTTATTTCTCCGTAAATCTCATACGTAGTACGTACAATATTACCCCTTTTTCCCAGCTACCCGTATATAAGGATGACCTTTACTTGGTACATGAATGCAAGCAACCACATGACGTACCACCAAATATATTACCATACACATATAATTACCAGACTCCGTTCAACAAAATGACAACGTAACACCACCGAAATATAATGACAAATATTGATGTCTCCACACAAGTGACTTCCCTCAAATAATCTCTTTCTCTTGGTACCCATACATGGAACCACGTTAACTTCGTACACAATTACACACTAGTAAATATGTTATGTAACTTATTCGTCAGAGCAACACACATGCACATACGTAGGTAGCCGTATACAAATTCCCTTACTCATAGATGAAAACGCAAGTATATAACGACGTCATTATGAACCAAAGTACAACCACATAAACCATAATAAACTAATACCACATAATACCTAAACCTCCTATCATGCTTCTTCCTCCATTCTAATTTACCTCAAAAGACTGCATTGCAACTTATAAGCTCCACTTACTGGTTATATATGAAGTACAAAACGCCGCCCTCAGCTATGCAGCCGAGGGTGGCCCGCTTAGAGCCGCGGTTGTCCTCTCTGCTTCTCTCTCTCTCTCTCTCTCTCTCCTTCAACCCTCTACAATTTCCCTTCAGGAACTTATGGGGGCGTGTCTTGACCCACACAACACGCCCCTCAGAATGTACCATTCACCAATCAAGTACAAGCTCAAATGAACTCCACGTGTGGTACGAACAACATCCAAGACGACAACACTACCACCGGATGTTTACATGACCTTTTGACCCTCCTGCCCTTCCTAATCTCTTTTATGGCTGGATACGGTTACACACCCCATACTGGCGAACTAGCATACTTCCATATATCTTTATTTCTTGTTTCTTATATTTTTCATATTTCACTTATGATGTGCGCATCTGACACATATCAACCTACTCAAAGAATACCACGGCAGAGAGCAGGAGGCCAGGAGTGAGGTGGTGCAGATCCTGGAGAGTCAAGATAAGGGAAATGCTGACAATGATTTCACGCTAAAGGTAGATGTAAAGCTAAAGAATTCTGACATCTTAACTTCGCTAGATTCAAAATTATGTCATTTGGAGGCTCAGCAAAAGTCTGAAATGGTTTCACTTATAAATAAATATAGTGATATATGTACAGATGTTCCTAAGCCAACCTCAGCAGTGGAACATGATATTGTTTTAACTGATGGTGCAGTTCCTGTGAAACAAGCTCCCTATCGTGTGTCACCAGAAAAGAGGCGGATTTTGAAAGATGAGGTAAAATTTCTACTAGCTAATGGATTAATTGAGCCTAGTGAGAGTGAGTGGGCATCTCCTTGTGTTTTGATACCTAAGCCGGATGGTTCATTCCGGATGTGTACTGATTATAGAAGAGTTAATGCTTTAACCAAAGGAGATTTTTACCCGCTTCCACGGGTTGATGACATAATTGATTCTGTTGGCAGTGCTAAGTTTGTATAAAATTGATATGTTGCGAGGTTATTACCAGGTCCCATTAACTAAGAGAGCTAAAATAATAAGTGCCTTCACTACCCCAGATGGATTGTTTCAATATTGTGTCATGCCCTTTGAGCTTAGGAATGCCCCATGTACTTATCAACGGTTAACTTCTAGGTTGATAGAGGGATTAGAAAATGTTCACTGTTACATTGATGATCTTATAATACACTCAAATGATTGGAAAACCCATATAAATACTCTTGGAGCCTTGTTTGAGAGAATAAAACAATTTTCACTAACCATAAATCTAGTAAAGAGTGAGTTTGGCCACGCAACACTTAGGTTTCTAGGTCATGAAGTTGGTTTTGGTAATGTTTCCCCTCTGTCAGCTAAGATTGATGCTATTTACAATATGCCTGTACCCAAAACTCGCAAGGATGTCCAGCGATTTCTTGGAATGGCTGGATATTATAGGAAGTTTTGCCCCAATTTTGCAGAAGTTGTAAGTCCTTTGACTGACCTAGTTAGCCCTAAGAAACCTATGAGATGGGATGAAAAATGTCAAAATTCCTTTGAAAAAATTAAATCATTTTTAATGTGTAAACCTGTTTTGAAAGGGCCAAATTTTAGCAACCCTTTCGTTTTGCATGTTGATGCCAGTGAAATTGCAGCTGGAGCAGTGTTAATGCAAGAAGACGGAGACTGTGTATTACATCCTGTTTGTTATATGTCAACTAAATTCAAGCCTCATCAAAGAAATTATTCTACAATTGAAAAGGAGGCCTTATCTTTATTGTTTGCTCTAGAGAAATTTGATGTATATCTAGGTTCTGGTGGTAAAATAACTGTTTACAGTGACCATAATCACCCTGGTATTTGTGACAAAGATGAAGAACAAAAACCAAAGGTTAACTAAATGGGCTTTGATATTGCAGCCATATGATCTTGAAATAAAACACATTAAAGGGCGCGATAACCTTCTTGCCGATGCCCTATCCCGTCCATCTGCATAACTTTTGGTTTTGATAAAAAAAACATCTACATTGTATTTTTATCTTAAAGGGGAGGATGTTATGGTACGCTATAATCTCCCCCTAACTTTATAAGTTTTCTCTTTATTTTGTTTCTTTTTATGTTCTAACTTGTATACATTGATATGGGTAATTATTAGATTTAAGCTCATTGTTATGGGTAATTATTAGATTTAAGCTCATTGTTATATACATTGGTTCGATATTAATGTCTTCGAATGTAGGGTCACGAACCATGGAATTGGCTGACGTATCGGTCGGTGACGTGTCCCTAGGATACGTGTTAGCTGGAGCCCTGGGACAAGTCAGATTCGCTTTGGCAGTTGCCTCGTCCACACTTCCTTCTCCGTGGCTCCAGGTAATACTTAAGTATTGTTCCAGGATTATGTAGGATATGTTTTACGTGTCGAGCTCTCACAATTGTAGATATTGTATATGTGCCGTGTGGTGATGGGTTTATGTGGGTTGTGGTGATGGTGAAATGTCTTAATTAAATGCATTAGCAAGCCCGGCTTAACTAGAAGTTTCTGTGTGCCTTGATCCCTAGACAAGATGCTATTGCTGGCATAACAGGAGGGAGAGTGAAAGAAGAGAGAGGGAGAGGAGGAAGGGGATGGGGAACTCCTCCTCCTCCTCCTCCTCCTCCTCCTTTTCCTCCTCTTCCTCCTCCTCTGCTCTTCTTTCTACTTCTCATACTCAAAATTCTCATTCCATTTAATTCCTCAAATTTCTTCCTTTCTTATTTCGTCCTCCTCGTCCTCCTCCTCCTCCTCCCCCTCCTCCTCCCCGTCCTCCTCGTCCTCGTCCTCCTCCTCCTCGTCCTCTTCCTCCTCCTCCTCTTCTTCTTTTTCTTCTTCTTTTTCTTCTTCTTCTTCTTTTTCTTCTTCTTCTTCCTTTTCCTCCTCCTCCTCCTCTTCTTCTCTACTGTCCTGTCTCTCTTATCTGTTTTCAGTTAGAACGAGTTACCAAACAGCCTCCAAAGGACCAAGAGGTCTGTTGCTGTTTGGCTTTCCTTTGTATTCCTCCTCCTCCTCCTCCTCCTCCTCCTCCTACTCCTCCTCCTCCTCCTCCTCCTCCTCCTCCTTCTCCTACGGTGTCTTGAAGGGAATATATGAAATTTTGGTCATATAATGATAGCAATACGCGATTGGTTCTCTCTCTCTCTCTCTCTCTCTCTCTCTCTCTCTCTCTCTCTCTCTCTCTCTCTCTCTCTCTCTCTCAACTTAACCTAACCTAACTTATGGTTAGGTTAGGTAAAGTTAGGTTAGTTTGGGTTAGGTTAGGTTAAGTGAGGTTGGGTTGGGTTAGGTTAGGTTGTGTGAGGTTCGTTTCCCTTCCAAGACGCGCTTCAAGAACCCCGAGACAAGCATTGCCAGCACAAAGGGAACACTTGCATTGCCGGGAACTTGTTACAAGAGACACACAAAACGGCCTATCCTTTCACTTCACTGGGGCAACTATTGTAATTATTCTCTTATTTTTTTCCTCTCCTCTTTTTCATTCGTCGTTTTATTTCCCTTCTTTTTTTTATTAAACTGGTGTAAATTTTTCTTTTTTTCGTTTTCTTTCATTCATTGTCACTTTTCTCCATTTTCTTTTCCATTTTTCTATTGCGTTTCTCTTTCTTTTTGTTGTTTTTTAGTCTTTTTTTTTTACTTTTCTTTATTGTTATTCACTTTTTATCCATTCTTTTTTATTCATCGTTTTCACAAGTCTGAATGTTCGTGTGAGTGTAATTCACTGTTTGATCTGCTGCAGTCTCTGACGAGACAGCCAGACGTTACCCTACGGAACGAGCTCAGAGCTCATTATTTCCGATCTTCGGATAGGTCTGAGACCAGGCACACACCACACATCGGGACAACAAGGTCACAACTCCTCGATTTACATCCCGTACCTACTCACTGCTAGGTGAACAGGGGCTACACGTGAAAGGAGACACACCCAAATATCTCCACCCGGCCGGGAAATCGAACCCCTGTCATCTGGCTTGTGAAGCCAGCGCTCTAACCACTGAGCTACCGGGCCGTGTGAGTGGATACATATGCATTCCCTCCTCCTCCTCCTCCTCCTCCTCCTCCTCCTCCTCTTCGTCATGTAATTCCTCTCACTCACTCCTAATCTATTTTATAATGGAAAGTCGCGGGGAGTGAAAGACAGAATGCTTTGATTAATAACTTTGTGTTAGATTTTCCTCTCGTGTTCTGTCTGGCCATTGCACAACAGAGAGAGAGAGAGAGAGAGAGAGAGAGAGAGAGAGTATCTTTGAATCATGTATTATCAGGTAACATGATTTTCTGATGTCAGATGCGCACAGCATAAGTGAAATATGAAAAATATAAGAAACAAGAAATAAAGATATATGGAAGTATGCTAGTTCGCCAGTATGGGGTGTGTAACAGTATCCAGCCATAAAAGAGATTAGGAAGGGCAGGAGGGTCAAAAGGTCATGTAAACATCCGGTGGTAGTGTTGCCGTCTTGGATGTTGTTCGTACCACACGTGGAGTTCATTTGAGCTTGTACTTGATTGGTGAATGGTACATTCTGAGGGGCGTGTTGTGTGGGTCAAGACACGCCCCCATAAGTTCCTGAAGGGAAATTGTAGAGTTTTGGGGCAGAGAGGAGAGAGAGAGGAGAGAGGAAGCAGAGAGGACAACCGCGGCTCTAAGCGGGCCACCCTCGGCTGCATAGCTGAGGGCGGCGTTTTGTACTTCATATATAACCAGTAAGTGGAACTATAAGTTGTAATGCAGTCTTTTGAGGTAAATTAGAATGGAGGAAGAAGCATGATAGGAGGTTTAGGTATTATGTGGTATTAGTTTATTATGGTTTATGTGGTTGTACTTTGGTTCATAATGACGTCGTTATATACTTGCGTTTTCATCTATGAGTAAGGGAATTTGTATACGGCTACCTACGTATGTGCATGTGTGTTGCTCTGACGAATAAGTTACATAACATATTTACTAGTGTGTAATTGTGTACGAAGTTAACGTGGTTCCATGTATGGGTACCAAGAGAAAGAGATTATTTGAGGGAAGTCACTTGTGTGGAGATATCAATATTTGTCATTATATTTCGGTGGTGTTACGTTGTCATTTTGTTGAACGGAGTCTGGTAATTATATGTGTGTGGTAATATATTTGGTGGTACGTCATGTGGTTGCTTGCATTCATGTACCAAGTAAAGGTCATCCTTATATACGGGTAGCTGGGAAAAAGGGGTAATATTGTACGTGCTACGTATGAGATTTACGGAGAAATAAAGCACCGGGTTCAGATGTTGTAATACGTTATGAAGATATTGTGGATGATGGTTGAAGTGAAATCCGTTTTGATGCGAGAATATCTACGAGATTAATGCAGTTCTTAAGGATGTTTGTAAGAGAAATTGTAATAATTGCAGTGGAGAAGGCAACAGAAAGAGTTGTGATTGTTACTTGTCGGCGCCGTATCGAACACCTTATGTATAGATATTAGTTTTGTTAATTAAAGATAGAAAAACCTTTGACTATTTATAGCCAGTAGCTAGACAATTTGTGCAACGTCGTGCAACAGCTCGGAGCACGACATGGTGGCAGCGGTGGGATCTAAATGTTGCACAAATTGTTGCATTGCAAAAAAAAAATATATTGCCAAATGTTGCAAAGTGTAATCTTGGAATTGGCGCAAGGGACAGTCATATTGATGGAAGATTAAAGTAAATTGGTTGAAAGTGCACGAAGTAGCTGTTGTCAACATCAGAAGTGGCATGGTTATTATAATATGAATGCATATCATTATCACTATTTTGTCTGAAGCTGAGTCGCCCGTGACGATCATAAGGTTTGTGTAAAATCCGTAGATTTTATTTAGTAATTAATTTCGATATTCATTAAAGATCATGTTGCGTGTAAGAGGTTATTCTTTCAAGTGGATGCTTTAAGGTTATATTTTGATTAGACGATATCTGAGTAATATGTTGTACGGTTACCTGTCGCTTGTTTCACCTAAGCCTTTACAAATCAAGGGGTAAACGAGGAGTCTTATTAGCGGGAGAGAAATGCGACAAAATATGAGATATAAAGAGTTTTAATAAATTATTTAAGGTTCGTCTACATTATAATATGTGTATCATAAAGTAGTCAATGGAGTAACGATAACTGAGTGTCAAGGGCATAAATATTACGGATATGCGGCAAAATTCACAAAGGTAGACGAATTTGTTGTCGTTATGTGAAGGAAACTTATCATATATAAGAGACGTGACATATAAGGGTAATTTTTTTTCACACGAGTGTCAACTGTCAGAGGACAATAGCAAGGGGTGTAAGCATATATTGTGGTTTATAGCAGGAAAATATGAAGTACTGTGTGAGACGATTTTAATTGCCCCATAGCGATATAGACGAATAAAAAAATGTGTAAATTGTATCATGTTTGGGAGTTCGTCGGATTATAGATGAAAGAATATTGAAGGTTCTGATGAAGGATATGGAACAAAAAGTGAGTGTCAAGTAAAAGAGGGGATATTGTGTGTAGTTGATGCAAGGGAATTTTTCCGTGAGAATAGTATATGAGGAAGAAGATATAGTATGAGGGAATAATAGAAACATCGTAGAAATATGATTGAGATATACATCACTGCGGTTAAGGTTTGAGGCAAATATCAATATCAGAAGTATAGAAAATAAAGAAGAAATATGACTGATATATGAGGTAAGTATTAAAATGGGATATCTATGTAAAAAGTTAATAGAGGACATAACTGGAGAGTGTTAATATTGAAGAGAATCAAGAGCAGAGAAAGACATTTTGTTGTTACATATTGATCATACGTGTATTGTGAGTCTCTTGGGTTAATGAAAGGTAGATGAAAATATTTAAGGAGAAAAGGAAACGGTGAGTTGCGGGTCAATTTTATGAAATGATGGCAGGATATAAAGATGAATTAATATATACATATATTATGTCGAGTTGAGGATGCTACCACGTGCTGGGTAGTAGTTGAGTTGAGTAGGTAACACTGTTGTAACAGTGCTAGTTCATGCAATTGAAGGTTGCTGGCTAGATCCTAGTTCACCTTACAGTTTCTTTTCTCACCACCTTAAGGTTACTTGCCTCCCCTCATGTCTTTTCTCTCTCAGTGGGTTAATTGAATATAAAGTAGTGGAGTTTTTAAGTGATAAGGTGAGAAAAGAAGCAAAATATATATTAAATGTTCAAGTACATGTGTAAAGCAAGGCCAACCTTAAATTGTTCACTTAAGAAGACGATTGTTGTTGTAAGGTCATGTTGAATAACATCATATTAGTGCCAGAAGTTATAGGTGCAAGAAATTATATGTGAGTTGTAGTATATGTAGCTACTTGGTTAAGGCGTTATTCAGTTCATAAAGGTAGAGACGATATGAATAACATCAGTAAAAGCAAGAATAAGAAGTAAATTAATGTCATTATGATACTATTGTGGCTGTTATAGAAACAATATGAATAACATCAGTAAATGCAAGTATAAGAAGTAATTTACAGTGTTCTAATGTGGTTATAAGTATTGAGAACAACTATGTTGAAATATAAAAGGAGTACTTTCGAGATGTTATACACATTAGCCAATGTGCAAATATAAGTAGCTACGCACGGGCAGTAAGTTGGCGAATGTTATTGACATTGATATGATAATATCGCTGAGTCAGTAATATCGTGGAATGTGAGGGTTGATATTAAGCAACATGAGGTATATTTATGTCATGAAGAATATAATATGTGGGTTGCAATATTGTGTGAGTAGTGTTTAAGAAGGAAAATATTGGGAGGACTTAGATACATATCTATACTGCGTGAGGGAATAGGTGTGAGGAGAATATATATCTAGGAAGAAAGGGATGAAGATGGATATTTGGATTAGAAAATATATATTGATATTTGTTAAGAAGTAATTAATAATGAGTTGAGGAACATACATATCAGGGAAAACAATGTGAGGATTGAGTCAAGGAGAATATATATCTAGGAAGAAAACGAAGTGGGGATAGATATATAGGTTAGAAAAAAAAAAAACTTAATATTTGTTATAAGGTAATTCATATTGAGTGAGGAAAATATATACCAAGGTAAATAATATGAGGACTGAGTCAGAATTCATATGTCAGGAAGGAAAACATATAATATTGCATTGATAATTGTTATCAAGACCATCATAGATCAGCTTGACATATGAAAAGGAATTAAAATTCATGAGGTTAAGATCTTATATAGATAGACGTAAAATCGATATTGCAGAGCCATAAGGATGTCATTCCCGGAACTACACTAATAATGTTAACATCAGAGTAAATATGATATATATGTGTAGTAAGGAAACAAGTGTAAGTATGAAGGTTGATATAGAGTGAGGTAAAAACGGAGTAAGCACATGATATTAAGACATTAAAGTTGCAAATTATAATGTGAAGAAAGACGCGTCAAACATATCATTCCTTGTGTGTACATTGACTCTTGTGCCTAGCAACACTTGAACACTTCGTGCCAACCTAGGGGCATAAGGCGTGTACAAGTGGTTGTGATCAACTAGGTGACAAGTTGTTTCTCTCTGGCCAGAAGTAAATATTAATATACATTATGTGAATGCCGGTCTGGGGATTGCCGATTCAGAAGAGTGGGGGACGCCCTGAAAGCTTCGTTTCGACAGTACCCGGCATGGTAGTGTTGAGTGATACACAAGGATATTAGTGGGCCCACTAGTGAATATGTTGAGTAAAGATATCTATCCATGGATTGATTTTAACATGTGCGTACTCGAGTCAAAATTAATATATCAAGAGTAGTCTGACTTATGAATATAGATGAGAGGATGTGAGGTAAATATGAGATATGAAGGCAAATAGTAAATACCAAAGTAAATATATGAATATATGGTCATGGGATGTGGATTCTGGAAAGGTTACGATGAGGTAAATATGAGATAGTGAGACGAGGATATTCATTATATTAGAAAAGTTGCTGTGAGGTTATTGAGTATATTAGAAAAGTTTGCTGTGAGGATATTGAGTATATTAGGAAAGTTTGCTGTGAGGATATTGAGTATATTAGAAAAGTTGCTGTGAGGATATTGAGTGTATTAGAAAAGTTTGCTGTGAGAATATTGAGTATATTAGAAGAGTTTGCGGTGAAGATATTGAGTATATTAGGAAAGTTTGCTGTGAGGATATTGAGTATATTAGGAAAGTTTGCTATGAGGATATTGAGTATATTAGAAAAGTTACTGTGAGGATATTGAGTGTATTAGAAAAGTTTGCGGTGAGGATATTGAGTATATTAGAAGAGTTTGCGGTGAAGATATTGAGTATATTAGAAAAGTTTGCGGTGAAGATATTGAGTATATTAGAAAAGGTTGCGGTGAGGATATAGGAAAAGGTGCATATGCATATATACGTCTGTGTAGGTCATGACTGTATTGGGCAAATATTATTATTGAAATAGCGACTTGATAAAATAAGATGAAGATATAGTGAAAATATGCAAAGGTAAAGTGGTTATACATGTTCCGAAGGCAGAAAACTGGCGACAGTGATATTGATATTAGATTAATATGCAGGCATTTGAAGGTTTCTTGTTGATGAAGACGAAGATATATGACTAACATGGAAGTTAAGGTGTCTCTATATAATTTGGAGGGATATATGGCGATCTGGAAGATTTTATAGAGATTAGGATAAATGTATAGTAATGAGTGTTAATGAATGCTTTTATCTGTGATTTTGACGTTATATGCGAAATAAGGGGTATATCTATGGGATTGAAAATAGATACAATGTGAGATGTCGTACTTAACACAACACAGGACATTTGGTTACAAGTCTGAGTTGAGCTATCGTGATATCGTAGGAAATCATCAGTGGTTTCAGTAGCTTTCACTTGATTATATAACATTTTAAAGGAAGATTTAAAGTTAATGCAAGGATTGTAAAGGTAATCAGTTAACGACGATAATGAGGAAAGAAGAGCTATTGATGAGGTATCAAGCGACAAATATATAGAAGGACATTACTCCCCATCTTATCGTTAGCTATATGGTAAGGCTTGAAGGTGAAACAAGACGAAAATATATTAAAGAAATACGATATGGATGTTGACTATCAAGAGATTAATATGGACATTATATAATATGATGTAGTTAGGAAAACACTGATATGAAAGGAGTACAAGTTGAAACTAAATAATGAAGTCAATATTAATGTTTAACCTGTGGAATACATGGTGTGTTTCTTGTCTGTGTGCTGGTGGTGATACAGAACGGTAATGGTTGAGTGTTTTAACAGCAAGCTAATATATTTTTGTATTTTGATTTTCGAGTATAGTGCGTATATTACATATAAAGATAGATATCGTGACTTAAGGTGAGAAATAACAGCGTATTCCTTACACGGCAACTCAGAATCAGATTTATTTCTTGGTGTGGTAACATTTTCACAAGTGATGGATTTTCCAGTGTTTCAAGTGCTTATATCAACATATTACGTGGATCTGAGAGCAGCTATTTCTTATTGCAAGATTAATGCAATCTATATATCAGTACTTCTGAATCCATTGCGTCAGTTCATTTTCGACATCGTGATATTGTGCATGCTTACGGGATGTAATAAATTTTGTTTTGTATTTTCTGTTATTTTGTATGAGACGTCACCCTTATCTGAGATAATGAGATAGTAATTCCTCCATATTTATGTATACACTTAGAAGTTTCACCATGTAATATGCTTTTAATAGTGATGTATTATGACTGCATTGCATACTTGAGTTCCAACTTACTTCTATTGAGAAATTCTGACGACACCTGAACGATGTCTACAGATGCTCTCCCTTGATTGTTTCTGTATCTTGTAAGATGTTGATATATATCCTCTGAATAATATTGATATAATTTGGGATAATGAGCTGATTTCTTTTACAATCTATGATATGATATACACTCCTCCTAGTTATGAACATATATATGCATAATACTATGATAAATGTTGTCATAATTCCTCTGAATAACATAGGTATGATTTGAGATTGTGAGTTGATTTTATATGATTAATGCTGTATTTATACTACCTAATGATATATTTTCCTCCTAGTTATAGACATATATTCATATCAAAGTAACGAGTATCGACTGCATTGCCATATCTTTTCCATTACCTTGCTTTGTGTGTTGACATATCTTTTCCACTACTGGTCAATATCATGCTCTCCCTGACCATATATATATATGGTTAATTATTCTCTCTCTGCAAATCCCTTTTTGTGAATATTGAGGTGCAGACGCATTTTTCTAATATATGCCTTCTTAGCAGAAAGTATTGGACCCATTGCCCTACATTCCTACGTATATAATATAGCTGGCTGGAGACTTGGATGCTGGCTAGAGGACAGGGATCTGGCGGGTGCTAACATGCTTCATGGGTGGGGGAAAGTACCGCTATCAGGTGCGCGGTCGCCCAAGCCCTCATCCTTCCTACGGGAGGCATGCACACCCTGCCCACCCACCCACCCTTCACTACATTGCATGCGCGGGACGCGCATTCTGAGGGGGGATGTTTGTCAGATGCGCACAGCATAAGTGAAATATGAAAAATATAAGAAACAAGAAATAAAGATATATGGAAGTATGCTAGTTCGCCAGTATGGGGTGTGTAACAGTATCCAGCCATAAAAGAGATTAGGAAGGGCAGGAGGGTCAAAAGGTCATGTAAACATCCGGTGGTAGTGTTGCCGTCTTGGATGTTGTTCGTACCACACGTGGAGTTCATTTGAGCTTGTACTTGATTGGTGAATGGTACATTCTGAGGGGCGTGTTGTGTGGGTCAAGACACGCCCCATAAGTTCCTGAAGGAAATTGTAGAGTTTTGGGGCAGAGAGAGAGAGAGAGAGAGAGGAAGCAGAGAGGACAACCGCGGCTCTAAGCGGGCCACCCTCGGCTGCATAGCTGAGGGCGGCGTTTTGTACTTCATATATAACCAGTAAGTGGAACTATAAGTTGTAATGCAGTCTTTTGAGGTAAATTAGAATGGAGGAAGAAGCATGATAGGAGGTTTAGGTATTATGTGGTATTAGTTTATTATGGTTTATGTGGTTGTACTTTGGTTCATAATGACGTCGTTATATACTTGCGTTTTCATCTATGAGTAAGGGAATTTGTATACGGCTACCTACGTATGTGCATGTGTGTTGCTCTGACGAATAAGTTACATAACATATTTACTAGTGTGTAATTGTGTACGAAGTTAACGTGGTTCCATGTATGGGTACCAAGAGAAAGAGATTATTTGAGGAAGTCACTTGTGTGGAGATATCAATATTTGTCATTATATTTCGGTGGTGTTACGTTGTCATTTTGTTGAACGGAGTCTGGTAATTATATGTGTGTGGTAATATATTTGGTGGTACGTCATGTGGTTGCTTGCATTCATGTACCAAGTAAAGGTCATCCTTATATACGGGTAGCTGGGAAAAAGGGGTAATATTGTACGTGCTACGTATGAGATTTACGGAGAAATAAAGCACCGGGTTCAGATGTTGTAATACGTTATGAAGATATTGTGGATGATGGTTGAAGTGAAATCCGTTTTGATGCGAGAATATCTACGAGATTAATGCAGTTCTTAAGGATGTTTGTAAGAGAAATTGTAATAATTGCAGTGGAGAAGGCAACAGAAAGAGTTGTGATTGTTACTTGTCGGCGCCGTATCGAACACCTTATGTATAGATATTAGTTTTGTTAATTAAAGATAGAAAAAACCTTTGACTATTTATAGCCAGTAGCTAGACAATTTGTGCAACGTCGTGCAACAGCTCGGAGCACGACACTGATATCATTAATTAGATAAACTTCCTGACAGTTCGACGGATTTGGAAAATTAAGACTGAGATAAATTTTCCACAGAGAGAGAGAGAGAGAGAGAGAGAGAGAGAGAGAGAGAGAGAAAGAGAGAGTTAGTTTCCAATCTTATCGTCATTTTTATCTTGGTTCTAATTGTCTAACTATAATGTAAGTTCAATTAAGTGTTCCAAGTTTCTCTCTTTTTTTTCTCTCATGGCTCATCAGGAACTCTTCTGCCCACAAACTTCAAGGGATTCCAACCCCCTTAAGGATTTACTGACCCTGTTCCTTCTTCTCCTCCTCCTCCTCTTATTACTCTCCTTCATCCTCTTCTTACCCCTCTTTCTCCTCTTCTTTTTTCTTTCTTCTCCTCCTTTTTGTCATGTTCCTCCTTGTTCCTTTTGTTTTGTCTTCTTTTCGTTATCCTCTTTATTAATTTGTCTTTGTTCATCTTTTATCTTCCTTCTCCTCTTCCCCATTATATATTTTCCTCTTCCTCCTTTTCTCCTTTTTCCATTTTTCTGCTCTCCTCTATTCCTTTCCAATTTATTTTGGTTTTCTATTTTTTTTAGTGTTTCTTTTCCTCCTCCTCCTCCTCCTCCTCCTCCTCCTCCTCCTCCTCCCTCCTCCTCCTCCTCCTCCTCTTCCTTTCCTTCTCCTACTCCTCCTCCTCCTCCTCTTCCTTTCCTTCTCCTACTCCTCCTCCTCCTCCTCTTCCTTTCCTTCTCCTACTCCTCCTCCTCCTCCTCTTCCTTTCCTTCTCCTCCTCCTCCTCCTCTTCCTCTTCCTTTCTTCTCCTCCTCCTCCTCCTACTCTCCTCTCCTCCTCCTCCTCCTCCTCCTCCTCCTCCTCCTCCTCCTCCTCCTCCTCCTCCTCCTCCTCCTCCTCCTCCTGCCGTTCCAGAAGAATTACCCTTAATCGAAGTAGCATGGAACACAATTTCATCTGTAGAGCCTTAAGGGACTAGTGTAAACTCCATTATCTAACTCTCCAGGCTGGCTCTCTCTCTCTCTCTCTCTCTCTCTCTCTCTCTCTCTCTCTCTCTCTCTCTTCTCTCTTACTCTCTCTCTCTCTCTCTCTCTCTCTCTCTCTCTCTCTCTCTCTCTCTCTCTCTCTCTCTCTCTCTCTCTCTCTCTCTCTCTCTCTCTCTCTCTCTCTCTCTCTCTCTCTCTATGTTTTTTATCAGATTTTTCTTAATTGTTATGGTTTGAGAAATGAGAGAGAGAGAATAGAGAGAGAGAGAGAGAGAGAGAGAGAGAGAGAGAGAGAGAGAGAGAGAGAGAGAGAGAGAGAGAGAGAGAGATGTAGAGAGTTAAATTAACAGCTCTCTCTCAGTATTGTCATCACTATCACCACCACTACCACCACCACCACCACCACCACCACCACCACCACCATTACCATTACCACCAACCACCACCACCACCACTACCATTACCACCAACCACCACCACCACCACTACCAACACCACCACCACCACCACCACCTCTATCATCATTACCATCATAATCCGCGACTTTCTTTTTCCTCGGTTTCTTAAAATGAAGATAGAAAAAAATAGCCCATAACAACATTGATGGTGACAAAATATTCATTACACAAAAATACACAAAAAAATGCACAAAATTTTCAGTTTAGCGACAATTTTCTTCCCTTTCCCTTCCATAACCTTCATTATTTTCCTCCCTCTTTCTTTTTTCCCTCTTTTTTTTCTCTCTTTAAATCGCTTCTCTAATTTTTGGCCTTGTCTTCTGTTTCTTTCCACTTCCTTCCTTTATCTTCCTATTCTTACTTTCATTTTCATCCTTTTCTCTTTGTTTTTCGCCTTTTATTATCCTTTTCTTCTTTTTCTTCTTTTTCTTCTGTTTCTTTCCACTTACTTCCTTTATCTTCTTATTCTTCCTTCCATTTTCATTCTCTTTATTCCTATTTTCTTTTTTTTTTTTCCTTTTCTTTGTCATCTTCTTCACCTTACCTATGTTTTCTTTCCTCTTCCCTTTGTTCTCCATTGTTTTCCTTCTATTTGTTTCTCTCCTGCATCATTTTCTCTCTTTTATTGCCGCCTTTAGTCTCTTCTTTCTCTCCATCGTCTATTTTTCTCCTTTTCTTTATCTCTCTTTTTTTCTTTAATTTCTCTTTTTTTTCTTATTTCTCTCTTTACCACCCGTCTCTTTTCAATTCTACCTCTGTTTTCTCTCTTTTCTTCTTTCTTTTGGTATTTATTCTCATTTTCCCCATTTCATCCTTCTTTATTCCCTCTTTTCTCAGTCTCTTTGCAATTTTTCACTCGTTTTATTAATTTTCCTATCCTATCCACTTCTCTTTTCATCACGTCCTCTCCCATTATTCCCTCCTTTCATTCGTCTCATTTCTCATCCACCTCCCCTTTATTTTTTTTATTCTCTTATCCCTTCCTTTTCATTTACACCATTTCTCTCACTCATTTCTCGTTTCCTTTGCCTTTTGTAGCCCTTCAATCCATTTGTTCCTTTGAATTGTGTGAAAAGATATGAGAGAGAGAGAGAGAGAGAGAGAGAGAGAGAGAGAGAGAGAGAGAGAGAGAGAGAGAGAGAGAGAGAGAGAGAGAGAGAGAGAGAGATGTTGTAAATAAGTGAAATATCTTTAGTTATGTAAGATAATGAGATAAACTAAATTGATATTCTTTATAGATATTTTTTAACGAAATAAAAATCCTTCACTGGGTTGTAAAGAAAAAATCCTTCCTTTGGTCATTAATAAGAAGAGGTCATCCTTTGGTCATCAACATAAAAATTCATCCTTTGGTCATACATAAGAGGAGGTCATCCTAATAATTCATCCTTTGGTCATCAACATAAAAATCTTCCTTTGGTCATCAACATAAAATTTCTTCCTTTGGTGAACATAAAAATTCTTCCTTTCGACATCAACTTAAAATTCTTCCTTTGGTCAACAACATAAAAATCTTCCTTTGGTCATACATAAGAGGAGGTCATCCTAACACTTCATCCTTTGGTCATCAACATAATATTCTTCCTTTCGACATCAACTTAAAATTTCTTCCTTTGGTCAACATAAAAATCTTCCTTTGGTCACACATAAGGGAGGTCATTCTTTCACACATAAATGGAGGTCATCCTTTGGTCAACATAAAAATCCTTCCTTTGGTCTTCAACCAAAACGGTCTCCTTGGGTTACATGGTCTATCCTAAGGTCACAAAGTGACCTGAGTCCCTCCTTGGGGTCAGGAGTGTCCTGTAGGGTTGTAGTCACCCTTGCCTTGCATCTCGCCCACTGGGGCAGCTAAGCTAAGGGCACGCTTTCTCCTGCCGGCGGCCACACACAGTTTCCCGGGGCCGCCTGGCAAGAGGACCGCTTTCCTCAGCCGCCGCCACGCCGAGTGTCCTTCACGTCCTTCCATGGGGCAGCCTAGCAGGGGAGCGCTCCACCCCCACTGGCCGCCTCGCCGGTGTCCTACAACCCTACAGTCACAATCTCCTTACCTCCCTCCCATGCAGGGAGTCCGCACGACTGAGGGACTCTCGCGGCGCTCTGGCCGCCAGTGCACGGTGAGCCCACACTCACTGTTTCCTTCTCCTCGGAAGGAGAAGTCAGACCCACCGTCACCGTTTCTCTCTCCCTGACGGGAAGAGGACGGTCATTCTCAACCTTCTTCCCCTTCGCCAGGGAGGCCTTCCGGGCCGCGACAAACCGCCGGGCCCGGTCCCTGCTCCACCGGGCGTACTCGGCCCTGGTGGAGGCCACCCGCAGCTGCCTCTCGGTCAGCTGCGGATCGTCATATACGAATCGAATTCCAAAGTGAACAATTTTAGATTTCGAAACGATATTTCAATCCGAACAACGCAACAAGATGGCCGAATGTCAAGTGACGCCCAGTCAACATGTCCACACAATGGCCAGTTTGTGAAGGCGACAAGTGAAGTGAACAACATTTACAACAACGGCAACAACATCATACACAACAAATACACTTGTAACACTATTGACAATAACAATCATAATGATCTTAATAATAATAATAATAATATAATAATAATAATAATAATAATAATAATAATAATAATAATAATAATAATAATTGATAATAATAATAATAATAATAATAATAATAATAATAATAATAATAATAATAATAATAATAATAATAATAATAATAATAATAATAATAATAATAGTAACAATGATAACCAAAATAGTAGTAATAATAACAACAATAATAATAATAATGATGAAAATAATAATAATAATAATAATAATAATAATAATAACAATAATACATAATAATAAAAAGGAAAGTATTAATAACGAGTAATATATGCTATACACCAATACTCCTATGGTACCTGCAAAGCACTCCAAGATTCTACTAAGAGAGAGAGAGAGAGAGAGAGAGAGAGAGAGAGAGAGAGAGAGAGAGAGAGAGAGAGAGAGAGAAACTAATGAAACCTTTTTAGCTTTGTATTGACTTTTGTGGAAATACCCAGAAAATTTGCGTTTTCTTCATCTTTTTAAAGGGTCTCTGTTTTATTTATTTGGTTAGTTACTAGAGAGAGAGAGAGAGAGAGAGAGAGAGAGAGAGAGAGAGAGAAAGAGAGAGAGATTCCTGTTTCTAATTCATCAGATGAGAATATATAAGTAACAAGGTATTCAGGGTACTCTCTCTCTCTCTCTCTCTCTCTCTCTCTCTCTCTCTCTCTCTCTCTCTCTTAAAACAACATAACAAGGGCTTATGTACTTTAACTTTTCTTTTCTCGTCCTAACTCGCTTTATTTTCCCTCTTCCCTTTCCTTTCATCCCTCTCCAGGCGTCTCCTGCACCAGAGATGATCATTTAATAGTTTTTATTTCACTCCTTCTAGTTCTTCCCGGTAACATTCCTATTCCTCTCCAATTAAGCGATTCTGACACCCGTTCCCTCTCTTTCCTCTCCCTTCGCAGTCCAACACATCCTGTCCACATCTATGAAATAAGAGGGAACTGAGTTTAATGGAAGGCATCTCTCTCCAGTAACTAAGTGAAAGTTTGGGCGACTGAGAGGCTTGGAAGAGTTTGATAGCTCTCTCTCTCTCTCTCTCTCTCTCTCTCTCTCTCTCTCTCTCTCTCTCTCTCTCTCTCTCTCTCTCTCTCTCTCTCTGGTAAGAACTACATTCATGTCCCCTTTGTTAAAACCCTTATACCACTTCAATACTTCTATTAGGTCTCCTCTTAACTTACGTCTCTCTAAGGAATGCAGATTGAGTTTTTTTCAGTCTCTCTTCATAAGGAATATCCGTCATTCCCTGTTTCTTTTTAGTCATCCTCCTTTGCACTGATTCCAACAGAGCTATATCCTTCCTGTAATGTGAGGACCAGAATTGTACCTCATAGTCAAGATGTGGCCTGATTACCGCCAAGTATACCTTAAGAGAGTCATAATTAGTTACTACCGCCGTTTTCCCAAGCAAATGAAAAAACGACGACAATAACATACGCCTGACTACCGCCAAGTATAAATTCAGTATTACTTCGGGACTCCTGCTTTTAACATTTCTAAAAATGAATCACAATATTCTATTCGCCTTATTCCTGGCCTCAATACATTGCTTCCTTGTACCGAGATCGGATCTATCTTTCTCATACTTGGAACTTCCTAGTGCCACGTTATGCGTCTGTAGTTAATGGGCGTCACCATCTGGACCACTTCCTCAGACACAAATCATGTTATAGTACCTAATAGTAGCGGAGAGTTACCAGCAGAGTGGCGCAGTGGAAGCGTGCTGGGCCCATAACCCAGAGGTCCGTGGATCGAAACCACGCTCTGCTACAGTAGGACTTACTTCTTTTGTCTAGGAGTATCAGTAGCAGTAATATTGGTAGTAGTGGTAGTAATATTGATACTAGTAGTAATAGTAGTGGTAGGTATCAAGACATTTGCTCCCTAATTTTGACTAATTCTTGACTTATCTTTTAGAGAACCAGCACTCAAGTGGGCCTTTTTATTAATATTTTGTTGCCCTTGGCTGGCTTCTCTCCAGCATTAAAAGTGGTAATAGTAATTGATTGTCCCCATCACCATTAGTTTTTAGTTTTGCGGAACATTTAAACTTTTCCCTCAAAAGGCTAATATACTCCATACTCTTTTGTTATACCATGAACCCTGCTATTGATAGGATCATTTTTTTCACCTCAAGGGAATTATTAAGTCCGGTTTCTCCACGAAGTCTGAGCAGAAGAAAATATGGCACACCAAACTCTCAGGAAAATCTGATACTGAAGAAAGAAAAAACAAAAGAATGAAGCCAGTCGGAAAATTTTATTACGGGGCATTCATGGCGAGAAGAAAATTTCATCAAAATATTAGATAAAAGATCAAGAGGACAATATTATGTTGAGAAAAACGAAAGAAGAAGAAGTGAGGAAAAAATATAATTAGGAGGAATAATATTTTCACTGTTACAGTCAATGTCCTGAGCGGAAGAAGACTTTGCTCACATGATAACAAGAGGCCAATGTTCCCCGTCCCGATAGTCTTGCCTCTCCTCGCGCGCGCCTCCCATCAAACAAGAGCGAGGAAGCCAGTTTACACATGTGGCCAGTGCAAAGTCGTGCCAGTGTATACCTGGCGCAGGGCTTGTCGCTACCCGGTGCCCGTGGGGAGCGTAGTGCGAGGATTTGTCCACCACACTTTACCTGAGGAAGCTGCAATTGGGACTCACAGAGGCAGCCCAACCAGCCAAGACTAAAGCGTGTCAATTTGGAACGGAAATACAGTATTTATCTTTTCCTCTCACCAGTCCCAACACACACACATAGAGAGAGAGAGAGAGAGAGAGAGAGAGAGAGAGAGAGAGAGAGAGAGAGAGAGAGAGAGCGAGCGAGCGTGTGTGTGTGTGTGTGTGTGTGTGTGTATCGACATTTCTGTTTGTTAGTCCCACCCGTTGACAAAAACACAATCATCATCACTACGAGCCTTCTGCCATCACCACTGTCGCCACCACCACCACCACCACCATCACATGTTCTCATCCTCCATCACCAGTCTGGTTCAGCTCACACCGAGTAATCTTCAGTTTTATTGCGTATTAGGAATCTTCGCTTTCTCTCTCTCTCTCTCTCTCTCTCTCTCTCTCTCTCTCTCTCTCTCTCTCTCTCTCTGCGATAAAACTAATTACTCTATTTAAAGATAAAACTAAAGTAATCTCTCTCTCTCTCACTCCATCTCTAAACTCATGTCAAAGATGTTGTTTATAAAGCGAATGTGATGAGAGAGAGTAAGTGTGTGTGTGTGAGAGTGTGTGTGTGTGTGTGTGTGTGTGTGTGTGTGTGTGTGTGTGTGTGTGTGTGTGTGTGTGTGTGTGTGTGTGTGTGTGTGTGTGTGTGTGTGTGTGTGTGTGTGTGTGTGTGTGTGTGTGCACCTGCACCTTAAACGGCAATAGAAATGTACTAAATTATGGGTTGATGCACAGATAACAGTAGATCTGGATTTGACACGAAAATCGCCGCGCTGCAGTAATGTACCCAAAGCCGGACAACGGACCTTAAATTTCAAACCTCGAAATCTCGGCTCCAAGCCAACATGAATCTATGAAAATCCCTGTGAAGCAAGCTAACTGTGTTTAATTCAATGCCTAAAATCGATATCTAAATCCATACAACCGTGTCATTGTACCGCTCAGTTATACGAGTCAAACACGAGAATTTATATAGTACCAGGTGGATGTTTAAATACAACTTCAAGCTTACAGCTGTATTTCAAACACAAAATGCAAATTCTGTTTCACTTATAAATTCTTTACATGATTTTGGCTGTGCACTTGCTCATCTCTTATTCATACCTGTGAGTTTACGCCTCTTGTCATCACTCTGTGTGCATTACACCACTCACAATGTTCACTCCTTATTCACCTCACTGTACTTCATTAATCACTGCACAGTGACATCACTAGCGACTGCATCACACACGCGCATAATAACATTTTCATGTGAGCCTCGACACAAGCTCTTCACACTTTCACTGTAAATCCATTGTTGGACAAAACTCTTTCAGCAGCATTCACATTTCACTGTTTCATTGTCTCCCCAGATGTCAAAATGTCTGAACATGCACGTAACAATTATAACCCCTCACTCTTGGCTGCAGCGGTATCCCTAGGCTAGCACATCTGACTTGAACCGAGTGACTTGAGTGACGACTGTCCGTAGGCTAAACACTTGCCGTCTCGCTGCTAGACTGAGATTTTAAAATGACTCATTCGCAGTAGACATGGGTGTATACAACTTGCCACAAATATGTACATAATAATAATAATAATAATAATAATAATAATAATAATAATAATAATAATAATGTTTCCTCCAGATAGAGGTCAGCTGAGCCCTTAATCTGGTGCACCTCACAGCCTCCACAAATACACACGCCTTCCCACTGCTGCGGTATTTAGTAATGATTAGTATACTGTATAAAACTTCACAAAATTATAACTTTAACAGTCAGCTGCCACGTACTACCAATCGACCGCTTTGGGTACGTTACTGGAGTGGCGGCGCGACTCCGCACTGCCGTGTCAAATCCAGATCTACTGTTATCTGTGGTTGATGATAAAGAAAATGTGGAAATGTGTGTCATTTAAACGCGAAGGAAGATTTATGACGAGTGAAGCATCGTAATATTAGTATGTTATTAGTTCCCCCAATTCTCTCTCTCTCTCTCTCTCTCTCTCTCTCTCTCTCTCTCTCTCTCTCTCTCTCGTGGCCACCACCAGCAGTGAGGGGCGACACAGTGGTGAGTGGCGCCTCGTGAGGATGAAAGGGTGACAAGTTTCCGTGGAAGGCGATCACTCCCCATCCTCTTCCCTCATCCTCCTAGTAACCTTGGTCACTCCCCTCTATCTCCCTCTTCTTTATATTTGATCTCAGCCAGTTTCTCTCTGCCCTCTTCCTTCTAATTCCTGTGCAGCTCGCCACTTTGTAATTCTTGCCTCACTTAAGGGACCCTTTAACTCGCTCCTATTCCCTTTCCACCGGTGACTACATTACACCGCACTTTGCTCTCCTTGCATTCATAATTATCACTTTGGCAGTGTCTTTTTTCTCGATGTGTCACCTCCCTGTCACCTCCCTGTTGGTCTCCTTTAATCCTTATAAAAACAGTTCCCGCGCTCCTCTCCCCTGCACTTCTGCCTCTCTTAACACTCTTTCCTGAATAATCTCCACGCTAACCGTCTATTCTTTCCTCGCTTGGATCTTTCCATACATATTTCAGGTCGTCGCTTAAGGGTGTTCTAGCTCCCCTTCTCTTCCTCTTCCTCTTCCTTCCAACTCCTCACTCCTCCACTCACATCTTATCCTCTCTGCAGGCAAAACAGGACGGTAATTGTTACCTCAAACGACCATTTCAGACCGCCGCTCCTCTCACATGACTGCTTCCCCCTCCTTCTCCCCTTCCTTTCCTCCTCCCTCCTATCTCCCACCACTCCCTCCCATTAGTCACTAGTGCGTAGTTCAGTCAGGGTTGCCGGTCACGGTATTATTTCATGAGGAGCACATTGGGATCCTTTCTTGCCCATAGGCACCTCTTTTTGTCCAGTCCTTGTCACACACACACACACACACACACCGCGTAGTGTAGTGGTTAGCAAGCTCGACTCACAATCGAGAGGGCCGGGTTCGAATCCCGGCGCGGCGAGGTAAACGGGCAAGCCTCTTACGGCCGTATGCTCGTCTCTCAACATCATCCTTAAGTAAATACTTGGATTTCCCAAGGTAGCTCAAGACCTCCCTTAGAGCTTTCCCTTGAGGCATAATAGGCATTATATCATAATTTACCTATGACGAAATGGTAATCTGTTCCTATTGTGATAAAATAAGTGATTTTCAGATGTCTTTGATCTGAATATGAGGGGAAAAAACACAGATGCAAAAACGTTTACAAGACTTTGGTGCTCGAGTGAGAGAGGAACTGAATTCGCGTTGTGATGTTTTCCTGCGTGGTGTCACGTTTACCTTTAACTAAAATATGTTTAATGAAGTGAAATGTTTAAATGTAAAACTATGTATTCAATATAAATAAGTATTACTTTTATTTGTATGTGGAAGTAGTAGAATTGAGAAATGTTCCTTTGGTAAGGCTAAACGCATTGGTTAGGTGGAGATGTGGCACCAGCGCCCATGTTCCAACGCTTTCAGCTGAGCCCAGGGAGAAGTGGAGCGAATAGATCACCAAGTCAACTGTTATCACATCTGTATTTCGTACATAAGGTAAGTACATCGATAAATACCATTACGAATCATCACCTGTACTAGGCAGCAAGGCTGATATAGGACAGTTACTCAGATATCGTGTGTATAAGGACATGCTGATCCTTAGGTGCGTAATGTGCAGGCAGAAGGCCGTGTGTCTAAAGGCAGTATTTGATTCAGGAATGTAGAATCTTGTAGTTGAGTTATTTCAAAGATTATTGAATGATCAGGCTGCCTTGTTGAGAATAAGACAGTCTGACGAAAGTACGTGGCTTGTGCTTAAAGTAATCACGCTATTTGCACTTTCTCTCCTTGTGGGTTGTGGCAAATTTACTTTATTTTTTCCTCATTTGGCCACACAAGTATTTTCATTGCACGGTGTTGGAAGTGTTCTGTACAGCCACACACCTCCAGGGGGATGCGCTTGTTCTCTTTGACAAAGACAAATAAATAGTTATTTATGCCCTTAAGTTATATACTCAGTAGAGGGGAAAAAAAAAAAAAAAAAATATATATATATATATATATATATATATATATATATATATATATATATATATATATATATATATATATATATATATATATATATATATATATATATATATATATATATATATATATATATATATATATATATATATATATATATATATATATATATATATATATATATTTTTTTTTTTTTTTACATTACAAGGGCACTGGCCAAGGGCAAACAAAGTGTTGGAAAAAAAAAATCCGCTGGTTGCCAGGCCCTGTTAAGAAGAAAGTAGAAAGAGAAAAACAAAAAAATCTAAAAGGAGGGTCCAGTTAACGTAAGAGGTGTCTTGACACTCCTCTTTTGAAAGAGTTTAAGTCATAGGCAGGTGGAAATACAGACACAGGTAGAGAGTTCCAGAGTTTACCAGTGTAGGGAATGAAGGAGTGAAGATACTGGTTAACTCTTGCATTAGGAAGATGGACAGAATAGGGATGAGAAGAAGTAGAGAGTCTTGTGCAGCGAGGCCGCAGGAGGGGAAGGCATGCAGTTAGCAAGTTCAGAAGAGCAGACAGCATGAAAACAGCGGTAGAAGACAGATAAAGATGCAACATTGCGGCGGTGACTTAAAGAATCAAGACAGTCAGTTAGAGGAGAAGAGTTGATAAGACGAAAAGCTTTAGATTCCACCTTGTTTAGTAAAGCTGTGTGTGGATCCCCAGACATGAGAGCCATACTCCATACACGGGCGGATAAGGCCCTTGTACAGAGCAAGCAGCTGGGAGGGAGAAAAATGGACGAAGACGCCATAGGACACCTAACTTCTTGGAAGCTGATTTAGCAAGAGTAGAGATGTGAAATTTCCAGTTTAGATTTTTAGTGAAGGATAGACCGAGTGTGTTTAATGTAGAGGAGAGGGAAGTTGAGTGTTATTGAAGAAGAGAGGATAGTTGTCTGGAAGGTTATGTCGAGTAGATAGTTGTAGAAATTGAGTTTTGAGGCATTGAACAAAACCAGGTTTTCTCTGCCCCAATCAGAAACAAGTGAAAGATCAGAAGTTAGGCGTCCTATAGCATCTCGCCTTGAGTCATTTAATTGTTGTTGGGTTGGGCGTCTGTTGAACGCTGTTGAATAATGCAGGGTGGTATCATCAGCATAGGAGTGGATAGGGCATTGAGTCAGATTTAGGAGATCATTGATGAATAATAGAAAGAGAGTGGGTGATAGGACAGAACCCTGTGGAACACCACTGTTGATAGTTTTAGGGAAGAACAGTGACCGTCTACTACAGCAGCAATAGAACGATCGGAAAGGAAACTGGAGATGAAGGTACAGAGAAGGATAGAATCCGTAGGAGGGTAGTTTAGAAATTAAAGATTTGTGCCAGACTCTATCGAAGGCTTTCGATATGTCAAGGCCGACAGCAAAGGTTTCACCGAAGTCCCTAAAGAGGATGACCAAGATTCAGTTAGGAAAGTAAGAAGATCACCAGTAGATCTGCCTTTACGGAAACCATACTGGCAATCAGAGAGAAGGTTGTGAGCTGATAGATGCCTCATTATCTTCCTATTAAGGATAGACTCAAAGGCTTTAGAAAGGCAGGAAATCAAAGCTATAGGGCGGTAGTTAGAAGGATTGGAGTGGTCACCTTTTTAGGGACAGGTTGAATGTGAGCAAACTTCCAGCAAGAAGGATAAATAGAAGTAGAGACACAGATGAAAGAGTTTGACCAGGCAGTGAGCGAGTTCGGAAGCACAGTTTTTGAGAACAACAGGAGGGACTCCATCCGGACCGTAAGCCTTCCGAGAATCAAGGCCAGAGAGGGCCAGGAAAACGTCTTTATAAAGAATTTTAATTTTAGGGATGAAGTAGTCAGAGGGTGGAGGAGTAGGAGGAATATGCCCAGAATCATCCAAAGTTGAGTTGGTAGCAAAGGTTTGAGCGAAGAGTTCAGCTTTAGAAAAGAAGAGACAGCTGTAGAGCCATCTGGATGAAGTAAAGGAGGAAAGACGAAGAAGTAAAGTTGTTAGAGATATTATTGGCTAGATGCCAGAAATCTCGAGAGGAGTTAGAATTGGAAAGACTTTGACATTTTCTATTGATGAAAGAGTTTTAGTAAGTTGGAGAATAGATTTGGCATGATTACGGGCAGAAATATATAGGGCATGAGTTTCAGCAGTTGGATGGCTACGGAACCGTTTGTGAGCCGCCTCTCTATCATTGACAGCACGAGAACAAGCAGAGTTAAACCAAGGCTTTTTAGCTTTAGGGTTAGAGAAAGTATGAGGAATGTATAGCTCCATGCCAGAGATAATCACCTCTGTTATGCGCTCGGCACAAAGAGAAGGATCTCTGACATGAAAACAATAATCATCCCAAGGAAATCAGAATAGTACTGCCTTAGTTCCTTCCACTTAGCAGAGTTAAAATGCCAGAAGCACCTCCGCTTAGGCGGGTCCTGAGGCTGCACTGGAGTGATAGAACTGGTAACGGAAATTAGATTGTGGTCGGAGGAGCCCAACGGAGAGGAAAGTTTAACAGAGTAAGCAGAAGGGTTGGAGGTTAGGAAAAGATCAAGAATGTTGGGCGTGTCTCCAAGGCGGTCAGGAATACGGGTAGGGAACTTCACTAGCTGCTCTAGGTCATGAAGGATAGCAAAGTTGAAGGTTTGTTCACCAGGTTGGTCAGTGAAAGAAGATGAAAGCCAAAGCTGGTGGTGAACATTGAAATCTAAAATGGAGATCTCAGCAAAAGGAAAGTGAGATAAGATGTGCTCCACCTTGGAAGTCAAATAGTCAAAGAATTTTACATAGTCAGAGGAATTAGGTGAGAGGTATACAGCACAGATGAATTTAGTTAGAGAGTGACATTGAAGTCTTAGCCAGATGGTAGAAAATTCTGAAGATTCAAGATTGTGGGCACGAGAGCAAGTGGTGTCGTTACGCACGTATGCGCAACATCCAGCTTTGGATTGAAAATGAGGATAGAGCAAGTAGGAGGAACAGAAAAGGGCTGCTGTCAGTAGTCACAGACAACTGTGTTTCAGTTAGGAAGAGAAGATGAGGTTTAGTAGAGGAGAGGTGGTGTTCCACAGATTGAAAATTAGAACGAAGGCCACGAATGTTGCAGAAATTGATAGTGAAAGTATTAGATGAAGTGTCAAGACACCCAAGGTCGACAGCAGAGGGACAGTCCGACCTGGGGACATTTATGGTCTCCTCCCCAGAGGGGGACTCCGAGGCAGGGCGTGGTGAAGCCATTATTAAATTTTGATTTGAAGAGAGTGTAAAAGTGTAAGGTGTTGTAGTGTAGTGTAGGAAGTAGTAGAAGTTGTCTTTAGAGGGCAGGCTGCAGCTGCTCAATTGTATAAATGAGACCACAAAGGGAACCGGGAAGAGAGGACACGGGGAATCACTCAGTCTGCAGCACTGCCTACATGTAAGTACCTCTCCTGGAGTATTGACTATATATATATATATATATATATATATATATATATATATATATATATATATATATATATATATATATATATATATATATATATATATATATATATATATATATATATATATATATATATATATATATATATATATATATATATATATATATATATATATATATATATATATATATATATATATATATATATATATATATATATATATATATATATATATATATATATATATATATATATATATATATATATATATATATATATATATATATATATATATATATATATATATATATATATATATATATATATATATATATATATATATATATATGATTTATATATAGGTACTACCAAAGCTTTTGTTTAGTAGATACAGGTTAGCTTAGGATAGGCTAACCTAACCTAACCTGTTCTTAACACAGCGATGTTGGGTTCACTAATTAACTGTATCTGAAATGATAGTGGCTGCATCACCGCATAATGATAATAGAAGATAGGCTTCATAGTTACATGAATCTGTTCTTTGCATTTTTTACATATTTTTGCTTTTACAGACCTCACCATGGAGGAATTTACTGATATCCATGACCTGGAGGAATTAGAGGCTGTGGAAGAGCTGGGGCCTCACAGATATCTACTGCAAGAAATCTCTTCCCTTCGACATTGATGAGCCAGAAAATGTTCAACACCATCATGATACTGCCCCACCAGTACCAGCTTCAGGTTTTAATGTAGCCCATGTCATTGAGAATCATTTCTCATTTCTGATGTGTGTGTGTGTGTGTGTGTGTGTGTGTGTGTGTGTGTGTGTGTGTGTGTGTGTGTGTGTGTGTGTGTCTTCAGTTAGTTGTATTTACCTAGTTATAGTTTTACAGGGCTTGTGCATTATGCTCGTTTGGCCCTGTCTCCATATCTACATTTGTCCAACTTTTTCTTTCAGTGTGTGTGTGTGTGTGTGTGTGTGTGTGTGTGTGTGTGTGTGTGTGTGTGTGTGTGTGTGTGTGTGTGTGTGTGTGTGTGTGTGTGTGTGTGTGTGTGTGTGTGTGTGTGTGTGTGTGTGTGTGTGTGTTTACACTTATTTGTTATTTTATTGGTACATGATGACAAAAAAAAAATAAATAAATAAAAAAAATAGTATGTCTAGATATGCATTTTTCTCTTATATTCTGTATTGGTATATTTGTGGCTGTTCTCGTTGCTGATTAAGTACACACACACACACACACACACACACACACACACACACACACACACACACACACACACACACACACACACACACACACACTAAGGCGAACATTGTAGGTAAATTCCTAAAACAATGTACAGTATATGTATGTGTGCATTTTTGTTTTGTTCATGTAGGTTCATCATGTGTGTGTCTCTGTTCATTGCCAATAAATGATCTTTTATTATATATTTGTTTCAAATAAAATATATCCTCTACATGTGAAAAATATAGAAGTGTCCCAGAAGGCAAAAAAATAATCCAAGGAAAAAAGATAAATACATAATAGATAAGTGTGCATATGTACAATATCTATATGAAAACATGATCCATACATGAGTAGTATTACATTTTTTTGTTTTCATGTTGGTAAAATATAGATCACAGAATAAAGTGTGGCTGATGAAATGTCTGATTAGTGCATCACTAAACAAATAAATGAGGTGAAATGAGGAAGAGAATGGGTGTTGACTATTAGTAAGGTAGTTATGAGAAGAATACTATTACATTTTGTGTTTTCATGATGTTTAAATCTAGATCACATCATATTCTTAGCTGGGGGAAACCTATTTCTGCATAATGCTGGCGTTATTTCCTCCCAGGCCTTCTTGTTGTTCTGTATACTGGGAGCTCGTCGTTTAGACACAACGACAGGTCTCCTTCAATGAGAGAGGAGAGTCACTCTCTCGTTTTCAGCTAAAAAACACTAGCTAAAGGGGAATGTTTTATCTCCTCAAGGCTCAAATTCCGCGGGAGCGAGAACGTGCACATGTCGCACGCTACTCCGGTACCATAACAAAGCATTCGGCAAAGTATGTCTACTTATGTGTCTATTCATTCAAATAAGTTAATAAAAGCATCATAGCATTTACTATAGTGGCTATTTTTAATAAGGAAAAGCATATATACTGACATATACAAAATGTCAAGGACGCCAATTTTCAATCACCGAAAGCTCTAACAGTGTTACCAGATAAGCGAGTTTCAACGTTAGGTGTGATCTAGCATCACCGCAAGGTAGGGAAACATCGTGAGACGAGAATACGGCCCTTAATGTGTAGCCCCTGTTCACCTAGTAGTAAATAGGTACAGGATGTAACTGGAGGGATTGTGGCCACGCTTTCCCGGTGTGTGGAGTGTGTTGTGGTCTCAGTCCTACCCGAAGATCGGTCTATGAACTCTGAGCTCGCTCCGTAATGGGGAAGACTGGCTGGGTGACCAGCAGGCGACCGAGATGAACACACACACCTCGCCGGCAGCTGGCATTACAAGCAGCGCCTGCCGCTCACTGCTCTAGGCGAGTGGTTCGGAGCCACGCAATGCCTCGCACATCAGCCACTCCTCAATGCCAGACTCAACGAGTATAGATAACTATGAGAGGAAAGCTTGAAAATACTGTCATTAAGTTAGATTGTGGTGGATGGCAAGTATAGTAGTGTTTTGTAACCCTACTAGAGGGACTCTATCGTCGCTTACTTTCGACTTGAGATCCCTGAAATATTTCATTTTCCTTCCTACATGACATATGTGGTAGTATACGAGACTGATAAATGTAAAATATGTTTTCAAATCGAAAATGTAATATAATGTTTTAGATTTTCAGTAAATATTTGTATTACTGATCACTTAAATATCAGCTCTCCCTGCTGCCCATCCCTTTCAAGTGGTCGCCATCACCCGCACCGCATCCACCTGGGACACACAACACTCGCCTCACACTTGCACTGCCTACGTCTGTCTCCTGATCCCATCTGCCCTTGGTGTAGGACTATCCCTGAGACCATTGAGCATTTCCTGCTCTACTGCCCACGCTTCCACTCCCACCGCACTGCATTACGTTCTTGGCTTTCTGCCCTGGGCATCACAACACAATGTGTGTGTGTGACAGGAGACAATGAGTGATGAGAGAGAGATGACAATGATGACAGAGATGACAGAGATGATGACAGACAGACAGAGACATGACAGAGAGACAGACAGATGAGATGAGAGAGATGACATGACAATGAGAGAGACAGATGGGATGACAATGAGATGATGACAATGATGACATGATGACACAATGACAGACAATGATGACAATGACAGAGAGAGATGAGAGACAGACAGATGAGAGATGACAGATGACAGATGACAGATGACAGACATGACAGAGAGACACAGAGATGACAGACATGACAGACAGAGACAGACAATGACAAGAGAGATGATGAGAGATGACAGATGATGACAGAGAGACAGACATGACAGACAATGACAGATGACAGAGATGATGATGACAGATGACAATGACAGTGACAAGAGACAATGACATGACAGAGAGACAGAGACAGACAGAGATGACAGATGACAGATGACAATGATGACAGAGATGACAGATGACAAGAGACAATGAGAGACAGACAGAGATGACAGAGAGGACAATGAGAGAGAGAGAGACAGTGATGACAATGACATGACAGAGACAGATGAACAGAGATGACAGATGATGACAGATGACAATGAGACAATGACAGAGATGACAGATGAGATGACATGATGAGATGACAATGATGACAGACAGAGAGACAATGACAAGAGAGATGACAGAGAGACACAGAATGAGATGACAGTGAGATGACAGATGATGAGAGATGACATGATGATGACAGACAGACATGACATGACAGATGACAATGAGATGACAGATGAGAGAGAGAGACAATGAGATGACAGAGAGACAGAGAGATGAGATGACAATGATGACAGAGATGACAGGAATGAGAGATGACAGACAGATGACAGATGATGAGATGACAGAGATGATGAGAGAGAGACAGATGAGAGAGATGACAGATGACAATGAGACAATGACAGACAACAGAGACAGACAGAGATGAGAGAGATGACAATGAGAGACAGATGACAGAGATGACAGACAGATGACAAGATGATGACAATGACAGTGACAGAGAGACATGACAGAGATGATGACAGGGATGACAGATGAGAGATGATGACAGTGAGAGTGACAGAGAGAGACAGAGAGAGATGACAGAGACAGAGAGAGATGACAGATGACACAGGAGAAATCAACATGTCCATACAATGGCCAGTTTGTGATGGCGACAAGTGAAGTGAACAACATTTACAACAACGGCAACAACATCATACACAACAAATACACGTGTAACACTAATGACAATAACAATCATAATGATATTAACAATAATAATAATAGTAATAATAATAATAATAATAATAATAATAATAATAATATTGATAATAATAATAATATTGATAATAATAATAATAATAATAATAATAATAATAATAATAATAATGATAATAATGATAATAATAATAATAATAATAATAATAATAATAATAATAATAATAATAATGATAACAAAAAATAGTAGTAATAATAACAACAATAATAATAATAATGATGAAAACAATAATAATAATAATAATAATAATAATAATAATAATAATAATAATAATAATATTGATAATAATAATAATAGTAATAATAATAATAATAATAATAATAATAATAATAATAATAATATATAATGATAAAATTACAATATTCTATTCGCCTTATTCCTGGCCTCAATACATTGCTTCCTTGTACCGAGATCGGATCTATCTTTCTCATACTTGAAACTTCCTAGTGCCACGTTATGCGTCTGTAGTTAATGGGCGTCACCATCTGGACCACTTCCTCAGACACAAATCATGTTATAGTACCTAATAGTAGCGGAGAGTTACCAGCAGAGTGGCGCAGTGGAAGCGTGCTGGGCCCATAACCCAGAGGTCCGTGGATCGAAACCACGCTCTGCTACAGTAGGACTTACTTCTTTTGTCTAGGAGTATCAGTAGCAGTAATATTGGTAGTATTGGTAGTAATATTGATACTAGTAGTAATAGTAGTGGTAGGTATCAAGACATTTGTTCCCTAATTTTGACTAATTCTTGACTTATCTTTTAGAGAACCAGCACTCAAGTGGGCCTTTTTATTAATATTTTGTTGCCCTTGGCTGGCTTCTCTCCAGCATTAAAAGTGGTAATAGTAATTGATTGTCCCATCACCATTAGTTTTTACTTTTGCGGAACATTTAAACTTTTCCCTCAAAAGGCTAATATACTCCAAACTCTTTTGTTATACCATGAACCCTGCTATTGATAGGATCATTTTTTTCACCTCAAGGGAATTATTAAGTCCGGTTTCTCCACGAAGTCTGAGCAGAAGAAAATATGGCACACCAAACTCTCAGGAAAATCTGATACTGCAGAAAGAAAAAACAAAAGAATGAAGCCAGTCGGAAAATTTTATTACAGGGCATTCATGGCGAGAAGAAAATTTCATCAAAATATTAGATAAAAGATCAAGAAGACAATATTATGTTGAGAAAACGAAAGAAGAAGAAGTGAGGAAAAAATATAATTAGGAGGAATAATATTTTCACTGTTACAGTCAATGTCCTGAGCGGAAGAAGACTTTGCTCACATGATAACAAGAGGCCAATGTTCCCCGTCCCGATAGTCTTGCCTCTCCTCGCGCGCGCCTCCCATCAAACAAGAGCGAGGAAGCCAGTTTACACATGTGGCCAGTGCAAAGTCGTGCCAGTGTATACCTGGCGCAGGGCTTGTCGCTACCCGGTGCCCGTGGGGAGCGTAGTGCGAGGATTTGTCCACCACACTTTACCTGAGGAAGCTGCAATTGGGACTCACAGAGGCAGCCCAACCAGCCAAGACTAAAGCGTGTCAATTTGGAACGGAAATACAGTATTTATCTTTTCCTCTCACCAGTCCCACACACACTGAGAGAGAGAGAGAGAGAGAGAGAGAGAGAGAGAGAGAGAGAGAGAGAGAGAGAGAGAGCGAGCGAGCGAGCGACCGTGTGTGTGTGTGTGTGTGTGTGTGTATCGACATTTCTGTTTGTTAGTCCCACCCGTTGACAAAAACACAATCATCATCACTACGAGCCTTCTGCCATCACCACTGTCGCCACCACCACCACCACCACCATCACATGTTCTCATCCTCCATCACCAGTCTGGTTCAGCTCACACCGAGTAATCTTCAGTTTTATTGCGTATTAGGAATCTTCGCTTTACTCTCTCTCTCTCTCTCTCTCTCTCTCTCTCTCTCTGCTCTCTCTCTCTCTCTCTGCGATAAAACTAATTACTCTATTTAAAGATAAAACTAAAGTAAAGATCTCTCTCTCTCACTCCATCTCTAAACTCATGTCAAAGATGTTGTTTATAAAGCGAATGTGATGTGTGTGAGTGTGAGTGAGTGAGTGTGTGTGTGTGTGTGTGTGTGTGTGTGTGTGTGTGTGTGTGTGTGTGTGTGTGTGTGTGTGTGTGTGTGTGTGTGTGTGTGTTGCACCTTAAACGGCAATAGAAATGTACTAAATTATGGGTTGATGCACAGATAACAGTAGATCTGGATTTGACACGAAAATCGCCGCGCTGCAGTAATGTACCCAAAGCCGGACAACGGACCTTAAATTTCAAACCTCGAAATCTCGGCTCCAAGCCAACATGAATCTATGAAAATCCCTGTGAAGCAAGCTAACTGTGTTTAATTCAATGCCTAAAATCGATATCTAAATCCATACAACCGTGTCATTGTACCGCTCAGTTATACGAGTCAAACACGAGAATTTATATAGTACCAGGTGGATGTTTAAATACAACTTCAAGCTTACAGCTGTATTTCAAACACAAAATGCAAATTCTGTTTCACTTATAAATTCTTTACATGATTTTGGCTGTGCACTTGCTCATCTCTTATTCATACCTGTGAGTTTACGCCTCTTGTCATCACTCTGTGTGCATTACACCACTCACAATGTTCACTCCTTATTCACCTCACTGTACTTCATTAATCACTGCACAGTGACATCACTAGCGACTGCATCACACACGCGCATAATAACATTTTCATGTGAGCCTCGACACAAGCTCTTCACACTTTCACTGTAAATCCATTGTTGGACAAAACTCTTTCAACAGCATTCACATTTCACTGTTTCATTGTCTCCCCAGATGTCAAAATGTCTGAACATGCACGTAACAATTATAACCCCTCAGTCTTGGCTGCAGCGGTATCCCTAGGCTAGCACATCTGACTTGAACCGAGTGACTTGAGTGACGACTGTCCGTAGGCTAAACACTTGGCCGTCTCGCTGCTTGCCTGAGATTTTAAAATGACTCATTCGCAGTAGACATGGGTGTATACAACTTGCCACAAATATGTACATAATAATAATAATAATAATAATAATAATAATAATAATAATGTTTCCTCCAGATAGAGGTCAGCTGAGCCCTTAATCTGGTGCACCTCACAGCCTCCACAAATACACACGCCTTCCCACTGCTGCGGTATTTAGTAATAATTAGTATACTGTATAAAACTTCACAAAATTATAACTTTAACAGTCAGCTGCCGCGTACTACCAATCGACCGCTTTGGGTACGTTACTGGAGTGGCGGCGCGACTCCGCACTGCCGTGTCAAATCCAGATCTACTGTTATCTGTGGTTGATGATAAAGAAAATGTGGAAATGTGTGTCATTTAAACGCGAAGGAAGATTTATGACGAGTGAAGCATCGTAATATTAGTATGTTATTAGTTCCCCCAATTCTCTCTCTCTCTCTCTCTCTCTCTCTCTCTCTCTCTCTCTCTCTCTCGTGGCCACCACCAGCAGTGAGGGGCGACACAGTGGTGAGTGGCGCCTCGTGAGGATGAAAGGGTGACAAGTTTCCGTGGAAGGCGATCACTCCCCATCCTCTTCCCTCATCCTCCTAGTAACCTTGGTCACTCCCCTCTATCTCCCTCTTCTTTATATTTGATCTCAGCCAGTTTCTCTGCCCTCTTCCTTCTAATTCCTGTGCAGCTCGCCACTTTGTAATTCTTGCCTCACTTAAGGGACCCTTTAACTCGCTCCTATTCCCTTTCCACCGGTGACTACATTACACCGCACTTTGCTCTCCTTGCATTCATAATTATCACTTTGGCAGTGTCTTTTTCTCGATGTGTCACCTCCTGTCACCTCCCTGTTGGTCTCCTTTAATCCTTATAAAACAGTTCCCGCGCTCCTCTCCCCTGCACTTCTGCCTCTCTTAACACTCTTTCCTGAATAATCTCCATGCTAACCGTCTATTCTTTCCTCGCTTGGATCTTTCCATACATATTTCAGGTCGTCGCTTAAGGGTGTTCTAGCTCCCCTTCTCTTCCTCTTCCTCTTCCTTCCAACTCCTCACTCCTCCACTCACATCTTATCCTCTCTGCAGGCAAAACAGGACGGTAATTGTTACCTCAAACGACCATTTCAGACAGCCGCTCCTTTCACATAACTGCTTCCCCCTCCTTCTCCCCTTCCTTTCCTCCTCCCTCCTATCTCCCACCACTCCCTCCCATTAGTCACTAGTGCGTAGTTCAGTCAGGGTTGCCGGTCACGGTATTATTTCATGAGGAGCACATTGGGATCCTTTCTTGCCCATAGGCACCTCTTTTTTTCCAGTCCTTGTCACCACACACACACACACACACCGCGTAGTGTAGTGGTTAGCAAGCTCGACTCACAATCGAGAGGGCCGGGTTCGAATCCCGGCGCGGCAAGGTAAACGGGCAAGCCTCTTACGGCCGTATGCTCGTCTCTCAACATCATCCTTAAGTAAATACTTGGATTTCCCAAGGTAGCTCAAGACCTCCTTAGAGCTTTCCTTGAGGCATAATAGGCATTATATCATAATTTACCTATGACGAAATGGTAATCTGTTCCTATTGTGATAAAATAAGTGATTTTCAGATGTCTTTGATCTGAATATGAGGAAAAACACAGATGCAAAAACGTTTACAAGACTTTTTTTTTTTTTTTTTTACATTACAAGGGCACTGGCCAAGGGCAAACAAAGTGTTGGAAAAAAAAATCCCGCTGGTTGCCAGGCCCTGTTAAGAAGAAAGTAGAAAGAAAAAACAAAAAAATCTAAAAGGAGGGTCCAGTTAACGTAAGAGGTGTCTTGACACTCCTCTTTTGAAAGAGTTTAAGTCATAGGCAGGTGGAAATACAGACACAGGTAGAGAGTTCCAGAGTTTACCAGTGTAGGGAATGAAGGAGTGAAGATACTGGTTAACTCTTGCATTAGGAAGATGGACAGAATAGGGATGAGAAGAAGTAGAGAGTCTTGTGCAGCGAGGCCGCAGGAGGGGAAGGCATGCAGTTAGCAAGTTCAGAAGAGCAGACAGCATGAAAACAGCGGTAGAAGACAGATAAAGATGCAACATTGCGGCGGTGACTTAAAGAATCAAGACAGTCAGTTAGAGGAGAAGAGTTGATAAGACGAAAAGCTTTAGATTCCACCTTGTTTAGTAAAGCTGTGTGTGGATCCCCAGACATGAGAGCCATACTCCATACACGGGCGGATAAGGCCCTTGTACAGAGCAAGCAGCTGGGAGGAGAGAAAAATGGACGAAGACGCCATAGGACACCTAACTTCTTGGAAGCTGATTTAGCAAGAGTAGAGATGTGAAATTTCCAGTTTAGATTTTTAGTGAAGGATAGACCGAGTGTGTTTAATGTAGAGGAGAGGGAAGTTGAGTGTTATTGAAGAAGAGAGGATAGTTGTCTGGAAGGTTATGTCGAGTAGATAGTTGTAGAAATTGAGTTTTTGAGGCATTGAACAAAACCAGGTTTTCTCTGCCCCAATCAGAAACAAGTGAAAGATCAGAAGTTAGGCGTCCTATAGCATCTCGCCTTGAGTCATTTAATTGTTGTTGGGTTGGGCGTCTGTTGAACGCTGTTGAATAATGCAGGGTGGTATCATCAGCATAGGAGTGGATAGGGCATTGAGTCAGATTTAGGAGATCATTGATGAATAATAGAAAGAGAGTGGGTGATAGGACAGAACCCTGTGGAACACCACTGTTGATAGTTTTAGGGAAGAACAGTGACCGTCTACTACAGCAGCAATAGAACGATCGGAAAGGAAACTGGAGATGAAGGTACAGAGAGAAGGATAGAATCCGTAGGAGGGTAGTTTAGAAATTAAAGATTTGTGCCAGACTCTATCGAAGGCTTTCGATATGTCAAGGCCGACAGCAAAGGTTTCACCGAAGTCCCTAAAAGAGGATGACCAAGATTCAGTTAGGAAAGTAAGAAGATCACCAGTAGATCTGCCTTTACGGAAACCATACTGGCAATCAGAGAGAAGGTTGTGAGCTGATAGATGCCTCATTATCTTCCTATTAAGGATAGACTCAAAGGCTTTAGAAAGGCAGGAAATCAAAGCTATAGGGCGGTAGTTAGAAGGATTGGAGTGGTCACCTTTTTAGGGACAGGTTGAATGTGAGCAAACTTCCAGCAAGAAGGATAAATAGAAGTAGAGACACAGATGAAAGAGTTTGACCAGGCAGTGAGCGAGTTCAAGCACAGTTTTGAGAACAACAGGAGGGACTCCATCCGGACCGTAAGCCTTCCGAGAATCAAGGCCAGAGAGGGCCAGGAAAACGTCTTTATAAAGAATTTTAATTTTAGGGATGAAGTAGTCAGAGGGTGGAGGAGTAGGAGGAATATGCCCAGAATCATCCAAAGTTGAGTTGGTAGCAAAGGTTTGAGCGAAGAGTTCAGCTTTAGAAAAGAAGAGACAGCTGTAGAGCCATCTGGATGAAGTAAAGGAGGAAAGACGAAGAAGTAAAGTTGTTAGAGATATTATTGGCTAGATGCCAGAAATCTCGAGAGGAGTTAGAATTGGAAAGACTTTGACATTTTCTATTGATGAAAGAGTTTTAGTAAGTTGGAGAATAGATTTGGCATGATTACGGGCAGAAATATATAGGGCATGAGTTTCAGCAGTTGGATGGCTACGGAACCGTTTGTGAGCCGCCTCTCTATCATTGACAGCACGAGAACAAGCAGAGTTAAACCAAGGCTTTTTAGCTTTAGGGTTAGAGAAAGTATGAGGAATGTATAGCTCCATGCCAGAGATAATCACCTCTGTTATGCGCTCGGCACAAAGAGAAGGATCTCTGACATGAAAACAATAATCATCCCAAGGAAATCAGAATAGTACTGCCTTAGTTCCTTCCACTTAGCAGAGTTAAAATGCCAGAAGCACCTCCGCTTAGGCGGGTCCTGAGGCTGCACTGGAGTGATAGAACTGGTAACGGAAATTAGATTGTGGTCGGAGGAGCCCAACGGAGAGGAAAGTTTAACAGAGTAAGCAGAAGGGTTGGAGGTTAGGAAAAGATCAAGAATGTTGGGCGTGTCTCCAAGGCGGTCAGGAATACGGGTAGGGAACTTCACTAGCTGCTCTAGGTCATGAAGGATAGCAAAGTTGAAGGTTTGTTCACCAGGTTGGTCAGTGAAAGAAGATGAAAGCCAAAGCTGGTGGTGAACATTGAAATCCCTAAAATGGAGATCTCAGCAAAAGGAAAGTGAGATAAGATGTGCTCCACCTTGGAAGTCAAATAGTCAAAGAATTTTACATAGTCAGAGGAATTAGGTGAGAGGTATACAGCACAGATGAATTTAGTTAGAGAGTGACATTGAAGTCTTAGCCAGATGGTAGAAAATTCTGAAGATTCAAGATTGTGGGCACGAGAGCAAGTGGTGTCGTTACGCACGTATGCGCAACATCCAGCTTTGGATTGAAAATGAGGATAGAGCAAGTAGGAGGGAACAGAAAAGGGGCTGCTGTCAGTAGTCACAGACAACTGTGTTTCAGTTAGGAAGAGAAGATGAGGTTTAGTAGAGGAGAGGTGGTGTTCCACAGATTGAAAATTAGAACGAAGGCCACGAATGTTGCAGAAATTGATAGTGAAAGTATTAGATGAAGTGTCAAGACACCCAAGGTCGACAGCAGAGGGGCAGTCCGACCTGGGGACATTTATGGTCCCTCCCAGAGGGGACTCCGAGGCAGGGCGTGGTGAAGCCATTATTAAATTTTGATTTGAAGAGAGTGTAAAAGTGTAAGGTGTTGTAGTGTAGTGTAGGAAGTAGTAGAAGTTGTCTTTAGAGGGCAGGCTGCAGCTGCTCAATTGTATAAATGAGACCACAAAGGGAACCGGGAAGAGAGGACACGGGGAATCACTCAGTCTGCAGCACTGCCTACATCCCCGTAAGTACCTCTCCTGGAGTATTCCACCGGGCGGCAGGTGACTACTGCCTATTAGGATAGGCTAACCTAACCTAACCTGTTCTTAACACAGAGATGTTGGGTTCACTAATTAACTGTATCTGAAATGATAGTGGCTGCATCACCGCATAAAGATAATAGAAGATAGGCTTCATAGTTACATGAATCTGTTCTTTGCATTTTTTACATATTTTTGCTTTTACAGACCTCACCATGGATGAATTTACTGATATCCATGACCTGGAGGAATTAGAGGCTGTGGAAGAGCTGGGGCCTCACAGATGGCTACTGCAAGAAATCTCTTCCCTTCGACATTGATGAGCCAGAAAATGTTCAACACCATCATGATACTGCCCCACCAGTACCAGCTTCAGGTTTTAATGTAGCCCATGTCATTGAGAATCATTTCTCATTTCTGATGTGTGTGTGTGTGTGTGTGTGTGTGTGTGTGTGTGTGTGTGTGTGTGTCTTCAGTTAGTTGTATTTACCTAGTTATAGTTTTACAGGGCTTGTGCATTATGCTCGTTTGGCCCTGTCTCCATATCTACATTTGTCCAACTTTTTCTTTCAGTGTGTGTGTGTGTGTGTGTGTGTGTGTGTGTGTGTGTGTGTGTGTGTGTGTGTGTGTGTGTGTGTGTGTGTGTGTGTGTGTGTGTGTGTGTGTGTGTTTACACTTATTTGTTATTTTATTGGTACATGATGACAAAAAGTAATAATAAATAAAAAAAATAGTATGTCTAGATATGCATTTTTCTCTTATATTCTGTATTGGTATATTTGTGGCTGTTCTCGTTGCTGATTAAGTACACACACACACACACACACACACACACACACACACACACACACACACACACACACACACACACACACACACACACACTAAGGCGAACATTGTAGGTAAATTCCTAAAACAATGTATATGTATATGTGCATTTTTTTTTTTTTTTTTTTGTTCATGTAGGTTCATCATGTGTGTCTCTGTTCATTGCCAATAAATGATCTTTTATTATATATTTGTTTCAAATAAAATATATCCTCTACATGTGAAAAATATAGAACTGTCCCAGAAGGCAAAAGAAATAATCCAAGGAAAAAAGATAAATACATATATATGTGTGCATATGTACAATATCTATATCAAAACATGATCCATACATGAGTAGTATTACATTTTTTTGTTTTCATGTTGGTAAAATATAGATCACAGAATAAAGTGTGGCTGATGAAATGTCTGATTAGTGCATCACTAAACAAATAAATGAGGTGAAATGAGGAAGAGAATGGGTGTTGACTATTAGTAAGGTAGTTATGAGAAGAATACTATTACATTTTGTGTTTTCATGATGTTTAAATCTAGATCACATCATATTCTTAGCTGGGGGAAACCTATTTCTGCATAATGCTGGCGTTATTTCCTCCCAGGCCTTCTTGTTGTTCTGTATACTGGGAGCCTGTCGTTTAGACACAACGACAGGTCTCCCTTCAATGAGAGAGAGGAGAGTCACTCTCTCGTTTTCAGCTAAAAAAAAACACTAGCTAAAGGGGAATGTTTTATCTCCTCAAGGCTCAAATTCGGGAGCGAGAACGTGCACATGTCGCACGCTACTCCGGTACCATAACAAAGCATTCGGCAAAGTATGTCTACTTATGTGTCTATTCATTCAAATAAGTTAATAAAAGCATCATAGCATTTACTATAGTGGCTATTTTTAATAAGGAAAAGCATATATACTGACATATACAAAATGTCAAGGACGCCAATTTTCAATAACCGAAAGCTCTAACAGTGTTACCAGATAAGCGAGTTTCAACGTTAGGTGTGATCTAGCATCACCGCAAGGTAGGGAAACATCGTGAGACGAGAATACGGCCCTTAATGTGTAGCCCCTGTTCACCTAGTAGTAAATAGGTACAGGATGTAACTGGAGGGGTTGTGGCCACGCTTTCCCGGTGTGTGGAGTGTGTTGTGGTCTCAGTCCTACCCGAAGATCGGTCTATGAACTCTGAGCTCGCTCCGTAATGGGGAAGACTGGCTGGGTGACCAGCAGGCGACCGAGATGAACACGCACGCACACATACACACCTCGCCAGCAGCTGGCATTACAAGCAGCGCCTGCCGCTCACTGCTCTAGGCGAGTGGTTCGGAGCCACGCAATGCCTCGCACATCAGCCACCCCTCAATGCCAGACTCAACGAGTATAGATAACTATGAGAGGAAAGCTTGAAAATACTGTCATTAAGTTAGATTGTGGTGGATGGCAAGTATAGTAGTGTTTTGTAACCCTACTAGAGGGACTCTATCGTCGCTTACTTTCGACTTGAGATCCCTGAAATATTTCATTTTCCTTCCTACATGACATATGTGGTAGTATACGAGACTGATAAATGTAAAAATATGTTTTCAAATCGAAAATGTAATATAATGTTTTAGATTTTCAGTAAATATTTGTATTACTGATCACTTAAATATCAGCTCTCCCTGCTGCCCATCCCTTTCAAGTGGTCGCCATCACCCGCACCGCATCCACCTGGGACACACAACACTCGCCTCACACTTGCACTGCCTAATGACAGGAGACAGGGACAGTGACGACAGAGATGACAGAGATGACAGGACAGGGATGACAGGAGATGAGAGAGACAATGATGACAGTGACTGAGAGACAGACAGAGAATGAGAGAGAGAGAGAGATGACAGATGAGATGATGATGACAGATGACAGATGACAGATGACAGAGATGACAGATGACAGATGACAGATGAGACAGACATGACAGATGACAGAGACAATGAGATGAGAGACAGAGATGACAGACAGAGATGACATGATGAATGACAGAGACATGATGACAGACATGACAGAGACAGATGACAAGATGACATGAGAGATGACAGAGATGATGATGAGAGATGACAGGATGACAGATGATGATGATGAGACAGACAGACAGATGATGAGATGACAGGATGATGACAGACAGATGACAGAAGAGATGACACAGAGACAGAGACAACAGACACAGACATGACAGAATGAAGAGATGACAGAGACAATGACAATGACAGACAGACAGACAGGAGATGACAGAGATGAGAGATGACAGAGAGACATGACAGATGACAAGAGAGAGAGAGACAGAGACAGACAGAGACAGACAGATGAGAGAGAGAGAGATGACAGAGACAGACAGAGAGATGAGAGACATGATGACAGATGATGAGAGACAGATGACAGGATGAGAGAGATGACATGAGACAATGAGAGACAGATGAGACAGAGAGACAGATGACAGAGACAGAGATGACACAATGATGACAGATGAGAGATGGATGACAATGAGATGATGAGATGACATGAGAGACAGACAGACAGACAGAGAGATGACAGATGACAGATGACAGATGACATGATGACATGATGATGACAGAGATGAGATGACAGAGATGACAGACAGATGACAGAGATGAGAGAGATGACAGATGACAGATGACAGATGACAGAGACAGATGACAGAGATGATGATGAGACAGACAGAGACAGAGAGACAGATGAGAGACAGAGAGATGACACAGACAATGAGACAGATGACAGATGACAGATGACAAGAGATGACAGATGACAGAAGACAGAGACAGACAGATGACAGAGAGAGACAGACATGATGAGACAGAGATGACAGTGATGAGAGAGAGAGATGACAAGAGATGAGAAGAGACAGAGATGACACAGACAGATGACAGACAGATGACATGATGATGACAGAGAGAGATGACAGATGAGACAGAGACAGAGACAGACATGATGACAGATGATGACAATGACAATGACACAGACAGACAGTGAGACAGAGAGAGAGAGATGAGAGAGACACAGAGAGATGACAGAGACAGAGATGATGATGAGATGAGAGACAGATGACAGATGACAGAGATGACAGAGATGACAGATGACAGGATGATGATGACAGATGATGACAGACAGTGACAGTGACTGTGACAGAGATGAGAGAGAGACAGATGACAGAGATGAGAGAGAGAGAGAGATGACAGGATGACAG
>NW_025541395.1:182500-320803 GCF_017591435.1 Portunus trituberculatus | reverse complement strand
AGAGCAACCAATACAACACCTTTGTCGTATTCCTGACCGTCTTGCAGATACACTCAACAATCTTGATCTTTTCCTCACCGCTTTTGTTTATGCTGCTGCCACATCTTCTCCTTTAGGCTCTACCGATGGATGAATGGATGGATTTTAATGTAGGCGCCGCAATAGCCATGGTCATTTGGCGTCGCTACCAAAATTTTAAATTATACGAAAAATGTAAAAAAAAAAAATAATAAATGAATAAAGAAAAAAAATAAAAACAATAAAACCAATACAATTAAGAGTAGCTAAAACACTAAAAGTACTAAAAGTAAAATTGAATTAAGTATCAAAATACATAAATAAAATTATAAAATTCACAAATAAGGGAGAAGGCCAGCCTCCCCCAAAAAAACGAATAAATCATGGCCAAGGGCCAGACACGCTGGTCCTGAGAAAGGTGATAGACACCGCTATCTCTACTGCGACAGCGGTAGAGGTAGCAGTGTCGCAGGTCTAGTAAACTAGGGCACTCCACAAGTAGGTGCCGTACTATGAGTGGCACCAGGCAGTCTTCACAGTAAGGTTGAGGGTCCCTGGCCAATAGGTACCTATTTGTAAGGTACGTGTGACCTATACGCAATCGCGCCAATAAAGTCTGTGCACGGCGATCAGGGACATGGGAGTATGTCCACTGAGGGAGAGTGGAAGTAGTGATCTCTCCCATTTTCGAGGTTGCGACCCCCGTTAGCCATCTCCTCTGCCAAATTGCTGCAACCGCCACACGAATCTCGAAAACGTCTCGAAACGGAACAAGGGCAGGAGATGTAGCGCGACTTGCTGCCTCTTTAGCGAGGCGATCTGCGTCTTCATTCCCTGGAACCCCTACGTGACCAGGGACCCAACAGAACCTAACACGATATGATATAGCCACTCCAGGGCTGACAAAACCAAAGGGTTAAATTATATAGGGCAAGAGAGAGAAGTAAGAACAGTCACTAAAATCATATAAGACGAAACCGGTAGAGTAAAAATAATCTGTAAAGCTAGGACTATGGCAGAAAGCACGGCAGTGAAGACAGATGCCATTGAAGGAAGGCTGCCACACCGATAAAAAGAGGGGAAAGCCACACTAAACCCAACGCCTGCGTCGGATTTGGAACCATCAGTAAAAACAGGGATTTCATCAGAATGCATAAAAGAGTGTTCTAAAAACCGTGTGTGGGACAGAACTGGCAGAAAATCCTTCTTGCCATCCATGGCAGGAGGGCATAATGAGGTAACAGGAAGCTGCCAATAACCAACTTGGGGGAGCCGGAAAGAGTACACAGGAGTGGGGTCGACAGATAACTCTGCCATAGGATTTGCAACTCGTAGGCCAAAAGGTTTCAGGAGACTCGGTCGAGTGATATACGCCTGCGAGCGCGAGTCCCGCAATGTTGACACAGAGGGGAAAGAATCAGGAAGACGGTGGATGCGAAACCAACACCGGAGCATCGAAGACTGGCGCTGGAGGTATTGGAGATGTCCGAAATGCACCCGTAGGCAAGCGGACCCCAACATGATGCACGGGGTCAAGCGTGCGTAGTCGTGCATCCGTTGCGCATGAGTAGATCTCACAGCTGTATTCCAGCTTCGGAAGTATGAGTGTACGGTGAAGCAGAAGCAACGTGTCCCTGTCCGCACTCCAAGAGGTGTGACTTAAAACCCGATGAAGGCATAATGCCTGTTGACAAGATGCCTTAAGAGAACGAAATGGGAACCCAGGTGAGACGATTGTCAAATAAAAGGCCAAGATATCAAGTTGCCTCCACGCATGAGAGGCGTCTATTGGCAAGATATAATATAAATCAGGGTCTGGATGGACACCACGGTTGCGACAGAAATGCATAGCTACGGTCTTCGAGGTGGAGAATCGAAAACCGTTCATGTTAGCCCAACTGGACACCCAATTGATCGCCAGTTGGAGCTTGTGCTCAATCAGTGACATCCTAGCAGCAGCAAAGGAAATACATAAATCATCAACATATAAGAGCTGTGAATGCCATCTGGGAGAGTATCAATAACACCATTTATGGCGACTGCGAATAATGTAACACTAAGAATACTTCCTGTGGGACACCGTCATTTAGAGCAGTAGCCTCAGAGAGAACACTCCCACTCGAACCCGTAAAAACGTCTGGATAAAACTGCTGGATAAAATAGGAAGGTGGCCACGAAGGCCAAAATTAAACAAAGACTGTAAAATGCCATGACACCAAGCCGTGTCGTAGGCCTTCTCCAGGTCAAAAAAGACTGTTACTTGATGTTGGTGATTAGCGAAGGCCTCACAAATGGAAGACTCTAGGGATAAAAGGGCATCAGTAGTAGACCTCATCTTTCGGAAGCCGTACTGTACCGATGATAAGTACTTCCCCCTCTCCAAGTACCACATGAGTCTTACATTTACCATCTTTTCTAAAACTTTACAAATGCAAGATGTCAACGATATATGACGGTAGTTCGTATCTTTCCCAGGCTTGGGAAATGGGAGAACCACTGCCACAGCCCAAGAAGATGGAAAGTCACCGGTATGCCAAATCATATTATAAAGATTTAACAAAAAGTTAAAAGCAGTGTCAGACATGTGGCGCAAGAAGGCATAAGGTATACCATCTGGCCCAGGAGAAGAATCGTGACACTGTTACAAAGCAGTCCGCAACTCGGAAGCAGAGAAAGGGACATTATAAGACTCCCCTCCTGCGGAAGAAAAGTTTATGCTGAGAGATTTTTATTCTCTGGTGGTGACACTGGAAACACTGGCAAAGTGCTCCGCGAAGAGGTCGGCGACATTCCTAGGGTCTGTTAACTTTCCGCCCAGCAGACAACAAAATTGGTGGGGAAAAAGCAGAAAAATTCTCAGAAATTCGGCGAAATTTGTTGAAGACATCCGTAAGAGGGGTACGGACGTTTATGGAAGAGACATAGACTTTCCACGAGGCTCTTTGTGCCTCTTTCAAAACGTGGCGGGCCAGAGCTCGGCAGCGCCGAAAAGCTTCCAGGCACTGCGGGTCCCCACGATGTCGCCGGAGACGAGAGAAAGCTGCCCGTTTCTCTTTCACCGCTGCAGTGCATGCTGCGTTCCACCAAGGAAAGCGACCTGACGTCGTAGGGATTGTCTGCAGCGCTAAAGAAATAAAAAATATCGGTAAAATAATGAACAGCTTCAGCACAAGTAGAAAAGTCAGCCAGCGGACGGATAAAAGAGCTAAAGTCTGTGAATCGACGCCAATCTGCCTTGTCTAAAACCCAGCGTGGGGGCCGGGACTATGGCTCAGAGTTCACAGATTCCAATAAAATCGGAAAGTGGTCACTACCGTGTAAATCCGGTAGGACTCTCCAATTAAAATCGAGGAAAGAATTAGATGTACAAAGTGTTACGGCCCGCCCGTAACATACTCCACTATCATCATCATGCTTGTTACCTCGTTCACCACCTCTCCGCCTCCCCTTTCACGTCACCGTCTCGTGAACCTTCCACGCTACCGTCTCATTAACCCTCCACGTCACCGTTTCATTAAGCCCCACTACTGTCCCGAAGTTGGATTCACGCGGCCCCATTCAACTCAACCGGAAGTGTTAAGCCAGCTCTTTGCTTTCTGGTAGTCAAGTCGAGGTCCAGGCCTCAACCAGTGAACACAACGCCTCTTGGGTCTACCGTGGGATCAACCATCGCCCAGCACTTCACCTCTGCGACACGTCATAAGTATCACTTCCCCTCGTCCCGTGTTTTCCACATTGCCTCCATATAGGATTAGGATTATTGTTAGGTATTAAGTTGGGTTCTTTATTGTTGTATTTTTTACTGTGTTATATGCATATGTGTATGTAATTTTCCTGTTTCATGTTATATATCTGTGTTTCATGTTTTATGTTATATATGTGTGTCAGTTTCATTATGGGTTATTAAAATAGTGTTTAAAAGTGCCCCTTTGCATTTCCTCACCAGTTGAACCTGCAGTGCTTTTTTCCTTTTTTTTTTATTGTTCACCGGCTCCCCGATGCCAATCTTACCCGTTTAACCGGTGAACGTAACAATTGGCGACCGTGACAAGACTATTATAACCCTTGTTCAGTGTTCCATTTTTCCAGTGACTTTTTTTTTTCTGTGATTAATTGTGTTTCTGTGGTGTTGTGACTTTGATGCTGTGACTTACTCTGCGTGTGGTTTAAATTTACCTTTGTGCGATCAAGTAGTTTCTTTTAGGTTAAACGTGCTTCGTGACTTTCATTGGTATCGCATTGAAGTGGTAGAGGATGGACGGTGCTAAAATAAAGCGCCGCAACATCAGCGGTCATTTGGCGCCGCTACGGAACGTTAAAAAGACATCATGAAATTAAAAAAAAATCGTAAAAAAAACTAAAAGCAATTAACAACTATAAAATTTAAAACAAAGTAAAATTTTGAAATCAAAACTAACTAAAATACACTATACAATAATAGTAATAAAACATTAAAATACATATAATATAATCAAATAAAATTCACAGCATTGGGAGAAGGCCAGCTTTTCCCAAAAAAAACGAAAATAATCATGGCCCTGGGCCAGGCATTCTGGTCTAAGGACCTTTGAGATATAATAGACACCGCTATCTCTACTGCGACAGCGGTAGAGGTAGCGGTGTCCTCGGTCAGTCAAACTAGGGCACACCACTATGAGGTGCCGAACCGTTAGCGGCACCAAGCAGTCATCACAGTAAGGTTGAGGGTCCCTGGTCAACAGGAACTTATTTGTAAGGTACGTGTGACCTATACGCAGTCGTAGTGAGCTCTCCCATTTTCGAAGTTACTACCCCCGTTAGCCATCTCCTCTGCCAAATTGCTGCAACTGCCTCACGAATTACAGGAAATACATCTCGGAACGGAATAGGGGCAGGAGATGGAGCGCGACTTGCTGCCTCTTTAGCGAGGCGGTCTGCGTGTTCATTCCCTAGAACACCAACGTGACCAGGGACCCAACAGAACTTAACACGAAATCCTCTTCTGGTAAGTAGGTATAGCCACTCTAGGGCTGATAAAACCAATGAGTTAAGGGAGATAGTGGAAGAGAGAGCAGTAAGAACACTGCGAGAGTCACAAAAAATTGTAAAAGACGAAACCGGAGAGTAAAAATTATCTGTAAAGCTAAGACTATGGCAGACAGCTCGGCAGTGAAGACGGATGCCACTGAAGGAAGGCTGCCACACCGATAAAAAGAGGGGAAAACAACACTAAATCCAACGCCTGCGTCGGATTTGGAACCATCAGTAAAACGGGATATCATCAGAATGGATAAAAGTGTTCTAAAACCGTGAGTGGGACAGAGCTGGCAGAAAATCCTTCTTGCCATCCATTGCAGGAGGGCATAATGAAACAACCGGAAGCTGCCAATAACCAACTCGTGGGAGACGGAAAGAGTACACAGGAGTGGGGTCGATAGATAACTCCACCATGAGATTTGCAACTATAAGGCCAAAAGGTTTAGGGAGACTCGGTCGAGTGACATTTGCCTGCGAACGCGAGTCCCGCAACATTGACAGACAAGGGACAGAGTCGGGAAGACGGTGGGTGCGAAACCAACACCGGAGCAGCGAAGACTGGCGCCGGAGGTTGAGCGGCCAGAAACCAGCATCGATTAGTAGACTAGGTATTGGAGATGTCCGAAATGCACCCGTAGCCAAGCGGATCCCATCATGATGCACGGGGTTAAGCGTGCGTAGTCGTGCATTCGTTACGGATGAGTAGATCTCAGAGCCAGCTTCGGAAGTATGAGTGTACGGTGAAGCAGCAGCAACGTGTTCCTGTCCGCACCCCAAGAGGTGTGACTTAAAACCCGAAGAAGGGATAGTGCCGTCGTACAAGACGCGTTAAGAGAACGGAAATGGGGAACCCAAGTAAGACGGTTGTCAAACAAGAGGCCAAGATATTGAGTGGCCTCCACACATGAGATGCGTCTATTATCTAAATATAAATCGGGATTTGGATGAAAGCCACGATTACAAAAATGCATAGACACATTTATGTTGGCCCAACTGGATATTCGATTGATTGCCAGTTGAAGTTTTCGCTCAATCAGTGACATCCTAGCAGCAGCAAAGGGGATGCACAAGTCATCCACATATAAAGAGCTGTGAACGACATCTGGTAGAGTATCTATAACACCATTTATTGCGACTGCAAATAGTGTAACACTAAGAATACTTCCCTGTGGGACACCGTCATTTAGAGCAGTAGCATCGGAGAGAACACTCCCCACTCGAACCCGTAAAAGACGTCTGGATAAAAACTGCTGGATAAAAATAGGAAGGTGGCCACGACCAAAATTAAACAAGAACGTAAAATGCCATGACACCAAGCCGTGTCGTAGGCCTTCTCCAGGTCAAAAATACAGTAACCTGGTGGTGGTGATTAGCAAAGGCCTCACAAATAGAAGACTCTAGGGATAAAAGAGCATCCATAGTAGACCTCATCTTACGGAAGCCATACTGTACCGATGGCAAGTACTTCCCCCTCTCCAAGTACCACATGAGTCTTACATTTACCATCTTTTCTAACACTTTACAAATACAAGACGACAAAGATATAGGACGGTAATTCGTAGCCTGGAGATGATCTTTCCTAGGCTTCGGAAATGGGAGAACCACTGCCACAGCCCAAGAAGGTGGAAAAACACCGGTATGCCATATCATATTATATACATTTAATAAAAAAGGCATAAACAATGTCGTCTGGACCAGGAGAAGAGTCGTGACACTGGGACAAAGCAGTCCGTAACTTGGAGGCAGAGAAGAGGACATTATAGGACCCCCATCCAGAGGAAGAAAAAATTATGCCGAGAGATTCCCTTCTCTGGCGGTAACGTGCGCCAGGGGCTGCAGAATGCCTCTGGGAAACACTAGCAAAGTTCTCCGCGAAGAGGTCGGCGACAGTCTTAGGATCTGCCACCATTCGCCTAGAAGACAACAAAACTGGTGGGGGAAAAGCAGAATACTTCCAAGCAATTCGGCGGACTTTGTTGAAGACTTCCGTAAGAGGGGTGTGGGCATTAATGGAAGACACATAAACTTTCCAAGAGGCTCTTTGTGCTTCTTTCAAAACGCGGGGCTCGAGCTCGGCAGCGCCGAAAAGCTTCCAGGCACTGCGGGTCCCCACGATGTCGCCGGAGACGAGAAAAGCTGCCCGTTTCTCTTTCACCGCTTCAGTGCATGCTGCGTTCCACCAAGGAACGGACGCTTAGTAAAGCGACCTGACGTCCTAGGGATTGTCTGAAGCGCTACTGAAATAAAAATCGGTAATATAATCAACAACTTCAACACAAGTAGAAAAGTCAGCCAACGGACAGATAAAAGAGCTAAGGTCTGTGAATCGAGGCCAATCTGCCTTGTCTAAAAGCCAGCGTGGGTGCCGGTACTGTGGCTCAGAGTTCACAGATTCCAATAAAATAGGAAAGTGGTCACTATCGTGTAAATCCGGTAGAACCCGCTAATTAAAATCAAAGAAAAGAATTAGATTTACATATAGAAAGATCGATAGCTGTAAAAGTCCCAGTAGGACTATGGAAATGTGTGACATCCCCAGAATTTAAAATCTCCAATCTCTCATCCTCAATAAAAGAACCCCACGAGGATTACTAGCACCTTTATCCCACAATGGGTGACGGCCGTTAAAATCTCCCAACAAGAGAAAAGGCGGAGTCAGCTGACGCATTAGGCCGTCAAGCTCACCCCTGGAGACAGGAACCCGAGGAGGGAGATATAAAGTGCAAATAGTGTAGGATCGTCCCATAAAAACCTTAACAGCAACCACCTGAAGAGGAGAGTTGAGTTGCAAGGGGACAACAGGTATGTCTTGACGGACTAGGATAGCTGTGCCACCGTGGTGGCCCTGGTCAGGGAAAGGAGTGCTAAAAAAGGCACGATAGCCAGGAGGACTAGAATAAGTACTATCACCTAGCATAGTCTCTTGTAGAGCTACACCGGCTGGAGAGAACTCCGACAGCAAAGCTCGGAGTTCCCCCCACAAGGCGCGAAGGCCTCTACAGTTCCACTGTAGAAGCTTGGAGATGACTATTTAGGTGCAGTGGACGGGCGAGCCTTTTGAAGGGGCTGTCCGTGACTCACCTTACAAGAAATAATTAACCGACGAGAAGACACCGGGAGTTGTGATGTGCCGGGTCGTTGGACCGCTGCCTTTCGACTTGTCGGTGACGAGGGTCAGGCTTACTCCACTTTTTGACACAGCGGGTCCGCAAAGGACGGCTGTGACAATATCATCGGACGTCTCCATGTTAAGACCGTCCTCATCACAAGAAGCCCGATCTGGGACGGAGCGCGTCACAGTAGGCTGGACAGAAATAACTGGAGCTACAATTGCAGAGGGGTCCCTGGAGGACTCACGATCATTTGCACCAAGAGAAACCTTAGATTGCTTAGGCTGAGCAAATTCTCTCGACTCCGCAGAGCCGCGGTGCCGTTTGGTCATGCTCTTCAAAGGCTTAGGCGATGGAGGAGGTAATTGGACATCAACTACATGGGTAAGTTGTGTCAAGTCCGTATTATTTTCGTCGCTTCTTACAGGTGACTGAACTGAGTCATCAGATAAAAGGGCAAACCTATTGGCCAAATGAACAGGACTACCCGCCCCAACAGAGCGAGAGGTAGCACTTGTCGTCGTCTTCGACTCAGCAGAAGAGCGAGCGGCCAATGCAGCATAGGATGTCGCACCAGTACCGTCTTTTTGGCGGTACAGGAGTTCACGGAGTATTAGCAAGTTGTAGAAGGTCCTGCTCCAGGCGATACCTGGGGCATTGCCTGGAACGTACCTGGTGAGCATCACGGCAATGGAAACAGTAAGCAGTAGCATTGCAATGCTCCTCAGAGTGTGAATCTAGGGCCGAGCAATTACCACATCTTGAAGCTTTCTTACAGGAGCTTTTGCCGTGACCGTACCCATAGCAAGAGAAACAGTGAAGAGGGCGAGAAACAAAGCGCCTTACCCTAAGGTTGATAGGACCGATTTGAACATGGTCTGGGAGGGTGGAACCAAAGAAGGTGAGAAGGACCATGTTAGTAGAATTCTTCAGCTTTGTCACCTTCTGGACTGAGTTAGGACACATACTCTGTATTTCCTCTTCAGGAAATTCGTAAAGATCCTGACTGTACACACAACCTTTACTGTAATTAAAGGTGGGATGTGCCTTAATAGTCTCAAACATGCTATTAGAAAGACATGGTAGATGTTGCAACTTTCTTGAGTGCGTGATATCTTTCGCTCGCACGAACACCCCCCTTCCCGTATTTCTTGAGGTGTCCCTCAGGAATCGTGCCAATTTCTTTGGACAAGTACCGGGAGGCGTGGATGAAATATCTGCGCTCATTTCTGTAGTAGGCCACAAACCAACGTGGAGGTGGGATCTGGCGGACTTTAGGAACTGAATTCTCTGAATAGTGGCCAAAAAGATTTGGGATGTAGTCCGTGTCACTGTCCGAAATACAGCAGAAAAATTCTGTTTTAAAGCCAGAGCCAGCAAGGGGCAGGGATGCTACATGTTCATAAGCCAGACGGGCTTCATCACATGACAGAAAAGTTACATAGCAGCGGTTAGAAGGAAAGTCCTTATCATAAACAAGTCGAATGCGAACAACCGTGCCATACACCTTGATAAGTGAGTGCAAGGCGTGATAAGAAAATGATGCATTAACATTTACCATCACAAGGGATTCATATGGAGCAGAAATACGTCCCTCAGAAGAACTCCCAGAACAGGAGACTGCTGCGGGAGGCTCTTGTGGAGGGGAATCCTCCTTCCCACTCAGACCTGAAGATGACGTCTCGCGGGCCAGGTCAGCCACCTCACGAGAACCTGACAGTTTTTTGTGTTTAACCATATGTATAAAGTTACACAAAAAAATGGCTCCAGGGGCAAGGGAAACCACCTACTGGGACTACAATGGGAGGGAGCGCTGGCTGCCGTGGACGGGGTACCTCGTCCCCATGCGGACCAGTCGTTTAAAAAAAAAAGGCCCTACATGCTACGAATGTTTGTCCCCCTCCCAAAGCATCCCAGCCTGAACACCCAACCATCCAGCACAGGACGTCCCCTACTGGGCGATCCCTTCAGCAGCTCCGCTGTCCACTGGCAGCCTACGTATGAACCATTTAGTCTGGCCCCTCACTGGCGACCTTACTAGCATGGGTAGCCCTCTCCCCCTCGAAAGGGCAGAGCAGGGGCCTAAGCCCCCTCTAGCCTAGCTCGCCAGGTCACAGGGGCACGCAAGCCCCCCCGCCACGACAAGGCGGTTTCCATCTGGGGGGGAACGTTTAGATGAGCTGGGTGACCTAGTAAAGGATTTTTTAGAAGACAGTGCTCACATTATGTGACTTCACATCCTTAGACTTAAAATGATGTGAGATGGTGCGCTGTGCACCTTGCTGCTGGAAATGAGAGAGATTATTACCAATACTATTATCAGTGTTGCTTTTACCATGTCTGAGTGAGTAACAATCTGCCTATTTAGCTGCCTCTTCAATGGTGTCTAATTCTTTATCTACTAGATAAAGGCTAACATCTCTGTTAACAGTGTGCAAAAAATCTTCTACTAGAATTAAGTTTACTAGTGAATCAAAATTAGACACATCCTTTGATTTCAACCACTTGCTAAGTGAGTCACGTTTTATGGATGCAAATTCAAGAAAAGTATGTTTAAGCCTTTTATGAAGCCCTCTGAAACGCTTGCGGTAAGCTTCAGGCACAAAAGAGTAAGACTTCAAAATCACTTCCTTAAGAGTATCATAGTCTTCAGCTTCGCTGTCAGACAAGGAGGTATACACACGCTAGGCCTTCCCAGTGAGAGCCTGTTGAAACAACACAGTCCAGTATTTACGTGGAAAGTGCATAACACGCGCAAGACGCTCAAATGAAAAGAATTCATCAACATTTGCATCAGAAAATCTAGGCATGAATTTAACACCACTTGAGAACTCAAACTGTGGGGTGGTTGAAGTTAAACTAGCGTTAACACTTAACTTATTTAGAGTGGCAAGCTGAACCTGTTTATGAGCCAAGTCATCAGGTGTGTGACCTTCACTAAGAAACTCAACAGCATCAGCGTCAGAAATGATAGGCATGTTGGCAAAAATCTCACTGCAAAAACACAACATAAGCAATGGGAAAGAAATAGGAAACGCTTGACCAAGTGACCAGAACCTCTCACCTCAACGGAAAAACACACCCAACTGCTCGCGGCAGCGAGGGAAACACAGTCGAGGGAAAAATGGGAAACATATCTTACAGTAGTGAAGTTAGAGGGAAAATATAAATAGGTAATAAGGTAATAAATAGGTAATAAGGTAATAAATAGGTAATAAGGTAACTTATTGATAGACTTAGACAAATATAACTAAAAGATACAATTAAACGGCGGCGAGTAAAATGTACGGGACGGTTCGATTTACATACCTAGTACAATTTACAATCTTGTGTCTGGCTACAGCATGGGAGGGTACATAATAGAGGGAGAGGGATTTAGTTTTAGGCGCCGCAGCGGCAAAGGTTATTTGGCGCCGCAAAAAAAAAAAAAAAAAAAAAAAAAAAAAAAACTTAAAAGAAAAATTATAATATAACTAAGAGCATTTCAAAACAATATAATTAAAGGTAACTAAAAGAGACAAAAAAAAAAACTACAATAAAATGAAATAAAATATAGTAAAATAAAATAAAAAATAATTCACAGCTTTGGGAGAAGACCAAAACCTAAAAACGTCATGGCCCTGGGCCAGGCATTCTGGTCCAAGGACCTTTGAGATATAACACACACTGCGTCGCGGTAGAGGTAGCGGTGTCGTAACTCGATCAAACTAGGGGACTCTACCAGCAGGTGCCGCACGTTGAGCAGCACCAAGCAGTCATCACAGTAAGGTTAAGGGTCCCTGGTCAACAGGTTCCTTTGTGTAAGGTACGTGTGACCTATACGCACTCGCGCCAATAAAGTCTGTAATCAGCGATCCCGGACATAAGTGTATGTCCACTGAGGGATAGTGGAAGTAGTGATCTCTCCCATTTTCGAGGTTGCTACCCCCGTTAGCCATCTCTGCCAAATTGCTGCAATCGCCACACAAATAAAATTAAATAGGTCTCGAAAATGGAACAGGGGCAGGAGATGGAGCGCGACTTGCTGCCTCTTTAGCGAGGCGATCTGCGTGTTCATTCTCGGGAACACCTACGTGACCAGGGACCCAACAGAAACCAACAAGATATCCGGGTTTGGTAAGAAGATATAGCCACTCCAAGGCTGATAAACACCAAAGGGTTAAGGGAGACAGTGCAAGAGAGAGCAGTAAGAGCACTGCGACAGTCACTAGAAATTGTAAAAGACGAAACAGGGAGAGTAAAAATTATCTGTAAAGCTAGGACTATGGCAGACAGCTCCGTAGTAAAGACAGATGCCACTGAAGGAAGGCTGCCACACCGACAAAAAACGGGGGAACCATCAGCAAAACAGGGATATCATCAGAATGCATAAAAAAAAGTGTTCTAAAAACCGTGTGTGGGAGAGAGCTGGCAGAAAATCCTTCTTGACATCCATGGCATATTGAGATAACAAGAAGCTGCCAATGACCAACTCGTCGGAGTCGAAAAGAGTAGACAGGAGTCCATCATGAGGTTTGCCACTCGAAGGCCAATAGGTTTAGGTAGACTCGGTCGAGTGACATACGCCTATGAACGCGAATCCCGCAATATTGAAAGACAAAGGATATAATCAGGAAGACGGTGGGTGCAAAACCAACACCGGAGCATCGAAGACTGGCGCCGGAGGTCCAGCGGCCAGAAACCATAATCCATTAGTAGGCTAGGTATTGGAGATGTCCGAAATACACCCGTAGTCAAGCTGATCCCAGCATGATGCACGGAGTCAAGCGTGCGTAGCCGTGCATCCGTTGCGGATAAGTAGATCTTACAGCCTTATTCCAGCTTGGGAAGTATAAATGTACGGTGAAGCAGCAGGAAAGTGTCCCTGTCCACACCCCAAGAGGTGTGGCTTAAAACCCGAAAAAGGGATAATGCCTGCCGACAAGACACCTTGAGAGAACAGAAATGGGGAACCCAGATGAGACGGTTGTCAAACAAAAGGACAAGATATCGAGTCGCCTCCAAGCATAAGAGGCGTCTATTGACGAGGTATAAATCAGAGTCTGGATGTACACCACGGTTGCGACAAAAATACAAAACAACGGTCTTCGAGGTGGATAATCGAAAACCGTTCATGTTGGCCAAACAGGACACCCTATTGATTGTCAGTTGGAGCTTGCGCTCAATCAGTGACATCCTAGTCGGCAGCAAAGGAAATGCATAAATCATCAACATATAAAGAGCTGTGAATGCCATCCGGTAGAGTATCTATCACACCATTAATGGCGACTGCGTATAGTGTAACACTAAGAATACTTCCCTGTGGGACACCATCATTTAGAGCACTAACCTTGGAAAGAACACTCCCCATTCGAACCCGTAAAAGACGTCTGCATAAAAACTGCTGAATAAAAATAGGAAGGTGGCCACAAAGGCCATAATTATACAAGGAACGTAAAATTCCATGACACCAAGCTGTGTCGAAGGCCTTTTCCAGATAAAAAAAAAACGGTTACCTGGTGGTAGTGTTTAGCAAAAGCCTCACAAATAAAAGACTCCAGGGATAGAAGAGCATCAGTAGCAGACCTCATCTTTCGGAAACCTTACTGTACCGATGACAAGTAGTTTCCCCTCTCCAAATACCACATGAGTTTTACATCAACCATCTTTTTTAACACTTTACAAATGCAAGAAGTCAAAGATATAGAACGGTAGTTCGTAGCCTGAAGATTATCCTTTCTAGGCTTCGAAAATGGGAGAACCACGGCGACAACCCAAGAGAATTGAAAATCACTGGTATGCCAAATCACATTATAAAGATTTAATAAATAGATAAAAGTACGATCAGACATGTGACGCAAAAAGGCTTAAGGAATATCGTCTGGACCAGGAGAAGAGTCATGACACTGGGACAAAGCAGTCCGCAACTCGGAGGCAGAGGAAGGGGAATTATAAGACTCCCCTCCATTGGAAGAAAAATTTATGCCGAGAGATTCCATTTTCTGGCGGCAACGTGCGCCGTTTGCCCAGCAGACGACAAAACTGGTGGGTAAGGAGCAGAATACTTCCAAGCCATTCGGCGGACTTTGTTGATGACATACGTGAGAGGGGTGCGGGCGTTAATGGAAGAGAGATAGGCTTTCCAAGAGGCTCTTTGTGCCTCTTTCAAAACGTGGCTGGCCCGAGTTCGGCAGCGTCGAAAAGCGTCCGGACACTGCGGGTCCCCACGATGGCGCCGGGGACGAGAGAAAACTGCCTTTTTCTCTTTCACAGCGTTAGTGCATGCTGCGTTCCACTAAAACCCAGCGTTGGGTCCGGGACTGTGGCTCAGAGTTTATAGATTGTAATATAATCGGAAAATGGTCACTACCGTGTAAATCCGGTAGGACCCGCCTATTAAAATCAAGGAAAGAATTAGATGTACACAGAGAAAGATCGATAGTTGTAAAAGTCCCAGTGGGACTGTGGAAATGTGTACCATCCTCAGAATTTAAAAACCTCCAATCCTCATTCTCAATAAAAGAACCGATTAAAAAAAAAAAAACAGAAACCCGAGGAGGGAGATATACACTGCAAATAGTGTAGGATTGTCCCATGAAGACCTTAACAACAACCACCTGAAGGGGAGAGTTAAGTTGCAAGGGGACAACAGGTATATGGTGGCCCTGTTCAGGGAATGGAGTGCTAAAAAAGGCACGATAGCCAGGAGGACTAGAATAAGTACTATCACCTAGTATAGTTTCTTGTAGAGCTACACAGGCTGGAGAGAACTCCAACAGTAAAGCTCGGAGTTCCCCCAAAGAGGCGCGAAGGCCTCTACAGTTCCACTGTAGAAGCTTGAAGATGACTATTTAGGTGCAGTGGACGGGCGAACCTTTTGAAGGTGCTGCCTGTGACTCACCTGACTAGAAATAATGAAGCGACGAGAAGACACCGGGAGTTGTGATGTGACTGGTCGTTGGACCGTTGTCTTTCGGCCTACCAGTGAGTGATGCGAACCATCATCACTCTTACCGGTCATCGGAGGACGAGGTGTCATAGGAGGCTGAACAGAAACTACTGGAGGTACCATAGCAGAGCGGTTCCTGGAGGACTCACGATTATGTGCACCGGTAGAAACTTTAGACCGATAAAGCTGAGCTAAATCTAACGACTCCGCAAAGCCGCGGTGCCGTTTCGTCAGGCCTTGAAAGGCTTAGGCGATGCAGGGGGCAAATGGACATCCACTACACGGGTTACTTTGGTCAAGTTCGAATTATTCCCGTCACTTCTTACTGATGACTCTACTGAGTCGTCGGACAAAAGGGCAAACGTATTAGCCAGATGAACAGGTCCACCCGCCCCAACAGGGCTAGAGGTAGCAAAAGGAAATGCCTTCGGACCGTCAGACTCAGCTGAAGAGCGAGCGGCCAATTAAGCATAAGATGTCGCACCAGTACCGTCTTTCTGGCGGTAAAGGAGTTCACGGCGGGAGCTACCAATGTTGATGAACTGACTGTTCGCGAGCTGTAAAATATCACGGCAATGGAAACAATAAGCAGCAGCATTGTAATGCTCCTCAGAATGTGAGTCTAGTGCAGAGCAATTACTACATCGAGAAGCTTCCTTACAGGAGCTTTTACCGTGACCGTACCCATAGCATGAGAAACACTGAAGAGGGCAAGAAAGAAAACGCCTCACCCTAAGATTGAAAGGACCGGTATGAACACGGTCTGGGAGGGTGGAACCAAAGAAGGTGAGAAGGACCATGTTGGAGGAACTCATCATCTTAGTCACCTTTTGGACTGAGCTAGGACACACACCCAATATCCTGACTGTACACATAACTTTTGCTATAATTAAGGTGGGATAAGTCTTCGCGGTCTCAAACATGCTGTCAGAAGGGCATGGGAGATGTTGCAACATCCTTCCCTGCGTGATATCATTAGCTCGCACTAGCACCCCCTTACCGTACTTCTTCAGATCCCCCCCCCCCAGATGGGAACCGCCTTGTCGTGGTGGGGGTTCTTGCGTGCCCCTGTGACCTGGCGAGCTAGGCTAGAGGGGGCTTAGGCCCCTGCTCTGCCCTTTCGAGGGGAGAGGGCTACCCATGCTAGTAGGTCGCCAGTGAGGCCAGACTAAATGGTTCCTACGTAGGCTGCTAGTGGACCAGCGGAGCCACCCTCTGGAGAGATCGCCCAGTAGGGGCCGTCCTGTGCTGGATGGTTGGGTGTCCAGGCTGGGATGCTTTGGGAGGGGGGTCTCAGTTCTGTCGTGGACAAACATTCGTATCATGTGGGGTCTGTTTTTAAAACGACTGGTCCGAATGGGGACCCTGAGAGGTACCCCGTCAACGGCACGAAGCGCTCCCTCCCATTGTTGTCCCAGTAGGTGGTTTCCCTTGCCAATTTTTGTATAACTTTATATATATGGTGAAACACACAAAAAAACTGTCAGTTTCTCGTGAGGTGGCTGACTTGGCCCGCGAGACGTGTTCTTCAGGTCTGAGTGGTAAGGAGGATTAGCGTCCACAAGAGCTTCCCGCAGCAGTCTCCTGTTCTGGGAGTTCTTCTAAGGGACGTATTTCTGCTGCATATGACTCCCTTGTGATGGTAAATGTTAACCCATCATTTTCTTATCACGCCTTGCACTCACTTATCGAGGTGTACGGTACGGTTCTTCACATTCGACTTGTTTATGATAAGGATTTTCCATCTAACCGCTATGTGACTTTTCATTCATGTGACGAAGCCCGTTAGTCAGTAAAACATGTAGCATCACTGCCACTTGCTGGCTGTGGTTTTAAGACAGAACTTCTCCACTCTCGCAATATTTCGGACAGTGACACGGACTACATCCCAAATCTTTTTGACAACCATTCAGAGAATTCAGTTCCTGAAGTCCGCCAGATCCCGCCTTCACGTTAGTTTGTGGCCTACTACAGAAATGGGCGCGGGAATTTCATCCACGCCTCCCGGTACTTGTCCAAAGAGATCGGCAAAGGAAGGTGGTGATCGTGCGAGCAAAAGACTTCACGCAGGCAAGGATGTTGCAACATCTCCCCTGCCCTAATGACAGCATGTTTGAGACTATTAAGGCATATCCCACCTTTAATTACAGTAAAAGTTGTGCGTACAGTCAGGATCTCTATGAATTTCCCGAGGAGGAAATACTGGCTATGTGTCCTAACTCTGTCCAGAAGGTCACTAAGATGAGGAATTCCTCCAACATGGTCCTTCTCACCTTTTTTGGGTCCACCCTTCCTGACCGTGTTAATGTCGGACCTATTAATCTTAGGGTGAGGCATTTTGTTTCTCGTCCTCTTCGGTGCTTCTCATGCTATGGGTACGGTCACAGCAAAAGTACGTATAAGGAAGCTTCTCGATGTGGTTATTGCTCTGCACTAGACTCACATATTGAGGAGCATTGCAATGCTGCTGCTTATTGTTTCCATTGCCGTGATGCTCACCAGGTACGTTCCAGGCAATGTCCTAGGTATTGCCTGGAGCAGGACATTCTACAGCTTGCTAATACTCAGTTCATCAGCCTCGTTAGCGCCCGCTGTGAACTCCTGTACCGCCAGAAGGCCGGTACTGGTGCGACATCTTATGCTTCATTGGCTGCACGCACTTAAGTTGAGTCTGCCGGTCCAAAGACAACCCCTTCTGCTACCTCTCGCTCTGTTGGGGTGGATTGTCCTGTTCACTTGGCCAATAGGTTTGCCCTTCTGACTGATGACTCAGTTGAGTCACCTGCAAGAAGCGACGAGAATAATACGGACTTGACCAAACTAACCCATGTAGTGGATGTCCATTTGCCTCCTGTATCGCCTAAGCCTTTGAAGAGCATGACCAAACGGCACCGCGGCTCCGCGGAGTCGTTAGATTTAGCTCAGCCTAAGCAGTCCAAGGTTTCTCCCGGTGCACATAATCGTGAGTCCTCCAGGGACCGCTCTGCAAGGTAGCTCCAGTAGTTTCTGTCCAGCCTCCTGTGACACCCTCTGTCTCAGATCGGGCTTCTTGTGATGAGGACGGTCTTTGCATGGAGACGTCCGATGATATTGTCACAGCCTTCCCTCGTGGATCCGCTGTATCAAAAAGTGCAGTCAGCCTGACCTCGTCCTCCGATGACCGGTAGGAGTGATGATGGTTCGCATCACTCACCGGTAGGCCGAAAGGCTGCGGTCCAACGACCCGGTACATCTCAACTCCCGCTGTCTTCTCGTCGGTTGATTATTTCTAGTCAGGCGAGCCACGGGCAGCCCTTCAAAAGGCTCGCCCGTCCACTGCACCTAAATAGTCATCTTCAAGCTTCAACAGTGGAACTGTAGAGGCCTTCGCGCATCGTGGGGGGAACTCCGAACTTTATTGTCGGAGTTCTCTCTACCTGTGTAGCTTTACAAGAGACTATGCTAGGTGATAGTACTTATTCTAGTCCTCTTGGCTATCGTGCCTTTTTTAGCACTCCTTTCCCTAACCAGGGCCACCACGGTAGCACAGCTATCTTAGTCCGTCAAGACAAACATGTTGTCCCCTTGCAACTCAACTCTTCAGGTGGTTGCTGTTAAGGTTTTTATGGGACGATCCTACACTTTTTCCACTTTATATCTCCCTCCTCGGGTTCCTGTCTCCAGGGGTGAGCTTAACGGCCTGGTGCGTCAGCTGACTCAGCCTTTCCTCTTGTTGGGAGATTTTAACGGCCGTCACCCATTGTGGGATGAAGGTGCTAGTAATCCTCGTGGGGTTTTAATCGGTTCTTTTATTGAAGATGATGGATTGGAGATTTTAAATTGTGGGGATGTCACACATTTCCATAGTCCTACTGGGACATTTACAGCTATTCTATTTGTACATCTAATTCTTTCCTTGATTTTAATTGGCGGGTCCTACCTGATTTACACGGTAGTGACCACTTTCCTATTTTATTGGAATCTGTGAACGCTGGGTTTTAGAAAAGGCAAATTAGCGTCGATTCACAGACTTTAGCTCTATTATCCGTCCGTTGGCTGACTTTTCCCCTTGTTCTGAGGCTGTTGATTATTTTATAGATTTTATACGTTCAGTAGCACTTCAAACAATCCCTAAGACGTCCGGCCGCTTTACTAAGCGTCCTGTTCCTTGGTGGAAAGCAGCTTGCACTAAAGCGGTGAAAGAGAAACGGGCAGCTTTTTCTCGTCTCCGGCGACATCGTGGGGCCCCGCACTGTCTGGACGCTTTTCGGCGCTGCCGAGCGCGAGCCCGCCACGTTTTGAAATATGCACAAAGAGCCTCTTGCAAAGCTTATGTCAGGAAGTATTCTTAGTGTTACACTATTCGCAGTCGCCATTAATGGTGTTATTGATACTCTCCCAGATGGCATTCACAGCTCTTATATGTTGATGATTTATGTATTTCATTTGCTGCTGCTAGGATGTCACTGATTGAGCGCAAGCTCCAACTGGCGATCAATAGGGTGTCCAGTTGGGCCAACATGAACGGTTTTCGATTCTCCACCTCCAAGACCGTAGCCATGCATTTTGTCGCAACCGTGGTGTCCATCCAGACCCGGATTTATACCTCGCCAATAAACGCTTCTTATGCGTGGAGGCGACTCGATATCTTGGCCTTTTATTTAACAACCGTCTCACCTGGGTTCCCCATTTCCGTTCTCTTAAGGCGTCTTGTCGATAGGCATTATCCCTTCTTCGGGTTTTAAGTCACACCTCTTTGGGTGCGGAGAGGGACACGTTGCTGCTGCTTCACCGCACACTCATACTTCCGAAGCTGGAATCTAGTCATCCGCAACGGATGCATGACTACCCACGCTTAACTCCGTGCATCATGCTGGGGTCCGCTTGGCTACAGGTGGATTTCGGACATCTCCAATACCTAGCCTTCTAGTGGATGCTGGTTTCTGGCCGCTCGACCTCCGGCGCCAGTCTTCGATGCTCCGGTGTTGATTTCTCACCCACCGTCTTCCCGATTCTGTCCCTTGTCTGTCAATGTTGCGGGACTCGCGTTCGCAGGCAAATGTCACTCGACCGAGTCTCCCTAAATCTTTTGGCCTTAGAGTTGCAAATCTCAGTTATCTATCGACCCCACTCCTGTCCTTTCTTTCCGGCTCACACGTGTTGGTTATTGGCAGCTTCCTGTTGCGTCATTATGCCCTCCTGCTATTGATGGTAAGAAGGATTTACTGCCAGCTATGTCCCACACACGCTTTTTAGAACACCTTTTTATCCATTCTAATGATATTTCTGTTTTTACCGATGGTTCCAAATCCGACGCAGGCGTCGGGTTTAGTGTAGTTTTTCCCTTTTATCGGTGTGGCAGCCTTCCTTCAGTGGCGTCCGTTTTTACGGCGGAGCTCTCTGCCATAGTCCTAGCTTTACAGATAATCTTTACTCTCCCTTTTTCGTCTTTTACAGTTTTTAGTAACTGTTGCAGTTTTCTTACTGCTCTCTCTTCTAATATCTCCCTTACTCCATTGGTTTTATAAGCCCTAGAGTGGCTATATCTACTTACCAGAGGAGGATATCGTGTTAGGTTCTGTTGGGTCCCTGGTCACGTTGGTGTTTTAGGGAATGAACACGCAGACCACCTCGCTAAAGAGGTTCCGTTTCGATATGTATTTCATGTAATTCGTGTGGCGGTTGCAGCAATTTGGCAGAGGAGCTGGCTTACGGGGATAACAACTTCGAAAATGGGAGAGCTCACTACTTCCTCTATCCCTCAGTGGACATACACCCATGTCCGGGATCGTCGTGCACAGACTTTATTGGCGCGACTACGTATAGGTCACTCTTACCTTACAAATACGTACCTGCTGACCAGGAACCCTCAGCCTTACTGTGATGACTGCCTGGTGCCGCTCACGGTGATGCATATACTAGTGGAATGCCCCATTTTGCTGTCGCGGTAGAGATAGCGGTGTCTATTATATTTTAAAGGTCCTTGGACCAGAGTGCCTGGCCCAGGGGCATGACGTTTTTCGGTTTTTTGGAGAAGCTGGTCTTCTCCCAAAACTATGAATTTTATCTTATTTCTTATTATTGTCTTACTTGGTTTTAGTTTTATAGTATTTATAGTTTTCTTTCCTCTTTTACTCTATTGTTTTTAATTACTTTTTATTATTTCTTTGTATATAAACATGTTAATTTCATGTTATTTATTGTAGCGGCGTTATATGACCATAGTTGTTGCGGCGTCATCAATTAAAATCCATCCATCCATATTCAGATTCCCTCATGAATCGTGCTGATCTCTTTGGACAGGTACCATGAAGCATGGATGAAATTCTCGCGCCCATTTCTGTAGTACCCTGCAAACCAACGTGGAGGCGGGATCTCGCGGACTTCTGGAATTGAATTCTGTAGATAGTTTTCAAAAACAATTGGGATATAATCCATTTCACTGTCTGAAATATTACGTGATTTGAGAAGTTCAGTTTAAAGCCAAAACCGGCAAGGGGCAGAGATGCTTCATCACATGACATAAACGTCACATAGCAGCGGTTAGAAGGAAAGTCCTTATCATAAACCAGTCGAATGCGAACAACCGTACCATACACCTTAAGAAGTGAGTACAAGGTGTGATAGGAAAATGATGGATTAACATTTACCATGAAAAGGGAGTCATATGCAGTAGAAATGCTTCCCTCAGAAGAACTCCCAGAACAGGAGACTACTGTAGGAGGCCCTTGTGGAGGAGAATCCTCCTTCCTACTCAGACCTGAAGATGACGTCTCGAGGGCCAGGTCAGCCATTTCTCGAGAACCTGAAACATAAACAAACAATAACACAAAAGATTAGCTCCAGGGACAAGGGAAACCACTTATTGGGACGAGAATGGAAGCGAGCGCTGGCTGCCGTGGACGGGGTACCTCGTCCCCATGCGGACCAATCGTTTTAAAAAAAAGGCCCCACATGATGCGAATGTTCGTCCACGACAGAGCTGTGACCCCCCAAAGCATCCTAGCCTGGACACCCAACCATCCAGCACAGGACGGCCCCTTATTGGGCGATCCCTTCAGCGGGTGGCTTCACTGGTCCTCTGTTAGCCTATGTAGGAACCATTTAGTCTGGCCTCCCATTGGCGACCGTACTAGCATGAGTAGCGTTCTCCCCCTCGAAAAGGCAGAGCAGGGGCATAAGCCCACTCTAGCCTAGTTCGCCAGGTCACGGGCACGCAAGTCCCCCCACCACGACAAGGCGGTTCCCACCTGGGGGGGGGGCAGAATAGAGGAATAGAAGTGGAATAATACATAGATTATACTTGGAAGAAATATACATGAAAATAACTACTTAATCTAATATAGTGAAGTGTAACAATATCTCTCTCTCTCTCTCTCTCTCTCTCTCTCTCTCTCTCTCTCTCTCTCTCTCTCTCTCTATATATATATATATATATATATATATATATATATATATATATATATATATATATATATATATATATATACCACCATCCTCTTACCCCTGAGACGCAGCCTCCATCATCCTCTGTGATGCATACCCCCCACGTGCACTCACAACACATCTACTCACTGAGCAAATAATAAACACTGCTGACGCTCTCAGAATGAAATATCCTGCTGCCAAGCTGGTTATCTACGGAGATTTTAACAGACTAGATGTTAGTGAAATTCTACACCAGTTACATCTAACCCAAGTCGTTTACTTCCCCACGGCCCAACAAGCCAAACTCGACCTTATCATGGCTGACTTATATCATTACTACTCCTCCCCACACCCCCTTCCCCCTCTGGCACGGAGTACCCACCGCTCCATCCTGTGGTCACCCACACCCACCACTTCACCTCCGCATTCAAAGGTCATCAACACCTACCGACCTATGCATGACTATTCCTTAAGGTTGTTTGGACAGTGGGTAAACCAACACCCTTGGAATGAGGTGCTACAAGTGCAAGACGTACATACCAAGTGGAGCAACTTTGTTTCCATCACATCAGAAAAACTGGGCCTTCCATACCTGCCCCATACAATACAGGAAACTAAGGAACAAAGTGATACGGGAGATAAAGATAGCGAAAGCAAGTCATTATCCAAACAAAATTCATCAAATCAAGCTCACCAACAACAGACAGTGCTATAATAAGATAAAGGCCTTGTGTGGTCTACAAAAACAGTCTTCTCCTTTTCCTTGTACCTCACACCTCGCCGCTGAGGCAGCAGCAGACGAGATGAATAGCCAATTTGCTACAATCTGTCAAACATTCCTGCCCCTTCACCCCTCAAGTCACCCTGCCTACCTCCATCTTCCCTCCCCTCCTCCAGCTGTCCAGGTGATGGATGTCTACAAGAGAATTCTGAAATTCAAACCTTGATCAACCACCCCTACTGACCTACCCATTAAGATTTACAAATAATTTGCTCCAGAACTAGCCACCCCTCTCTGCTCATTAATAAATGCATATCTCTCACAGTACTCACGCCCTGTTGACTGGAAAACATCATTTGTCACACCCATCCATAAAACTGCCAGCCCACAATCAGATACTGTGTGTGTGTGTGTGTGTGTGTGTGTGTGTGTGTGTGTGTGTGTGTGTGTGTGTGTGTGTGTGTGTGTGTGTGTGTGTGTGTGTGTGTGTGTGGTGATGCACACCTGTCAACTGTATTTACCTTGTTACTCACCTCACACTGGCGCTCACAAAGGGGAAGGTTTCACGCCCCCGCTTATTCCACCGCCCTGAACTTCCACACACACACACACACACACACACACACACACACACACACACACACACACACACACACACACACACACACACACACACACACACACACACACACACACACACAAACACACACACACACACTCACACACAGAAAATCACCTACACACACACACACAGAATCACACACACACACACACACATTACACGGCCCGGTAGCTCAGTGGTTAGAACGATGGCTTCACAAACCAGAGGGCTGGGGTTCGATTCCCCGGCCGGGTGGAGATATTTGGGTGTGTCTCCTTTCACGTGTAGCCATTGTTCACCTAGCAGTGAGTAGGTACGGGATGTAAATCGAGGAGTTGTGACTTTGTTGTCCCGATGTGTGGTGTGTGCCTGGTCTCAGGCCTATCCGAAGATCGGAAATAATGACCTCTGAGCTCGCTCCGTAGGGTAACGTCTGGCTTTTTCGTCAGAGACTGCATCAGATCAAACAGTGAATTACACACACACACACACACACACACACACACACACACACACACACACACACACACACACAGCAACTTCCTATGTTGAAGAGAGCCGAAGGCAGGATTGCCTACTTTCGTCACACTCGTTTGGTGGTTAAGGAGCGGACTGGCCAACGGTCGTCGTCCCCTGCGCCCGCTCCCCGGTCCCCTAGCCGAGGTGGGAGCCTCTTCGGGTCACTGCTTGGGAGTGCTGCCTTGACCCGGACGGCGACGAGACCCTGGACCGCGCCTTCCCCAACGAGTGTTACGATGCAAGGACTTCATAATACCACCAGTGATTCGGAGGTGATAGTGGCGGAGTCGCTGCTACTGCTCTGTCGCCTCCTGCTACCAGCAGTGCCTCGAAGGACAGAAGAGACAGTGGCTCGGTTGGTGCTGCTGGTGCTGGTGTTACGTCGCCGTGTGCTGGTGTCGCCGGGCTGATGGCGGGAAGCAGTGGTGACGCGGACACGACGGCGGAAACCTCAGCAAATAAGAAGAATCTCAGACACCGTAAAGGGAAGTAGATGTTTCTCTAATGTTGTAAATACACCTTTTTATTAATGCACTTGTTACTGCTGATAGAATTTCTATCTCTACCTTTATCACTGTTACTATATCTCGTGTTACTTATATCCATTACCGCTACTCTCATAACTTCTACTATTTATACAGCCACAATGCAACGGCTACTCTTTGTTAATCATAATGTAGACTTCCATGTAAATTCCTGTCCACTAATAATCTGTCCCGTCCACTAATAATCTGTCTGATATCATTGTTACAATTTCTAGTACCATTACTATTACTATATTTCACTTTAATTGTATTTATGTCGTCTCCTATTGCTTATAACTTCTATTTTAACTACAATCATTATTGTCATTATTTCTGCAACTACAATTAATCTCAACACCGTTTCTTCTACACAATTGCTACTACTACTACAAATACTGTTACTACTACAACCACTGTTACTAATATTCGTATCAGTATCACTATTACTACCACTACTGTTACTCTTACTACTGCTACTGCTACTACTGCTACTGCTACTACTACTACTATTACTACTACTACTATTACTACTACTACTGCCACTACTACTATTACTATTATTGCTACTGCTGCTACTACTTCTACTTCTACTACTACAACTTCTACTGTTGCGATCATTACCCCTGCTCTCGTTATTATTGTTCGCATTACTGTTGTCGATACTGTTGCTATCACTGCTGTTGTTGATATTGATGTTGATATTAATGTTATTGATACTGACGTTGTTGTTACTGTTCCTATCACTGCTGCAGCGATCGCCACTGTTTTTTTCAGTACTGTTTTTGCTGCTGCAGTTGCTCTTGCTCATACTACTATTACTACTACTACTATTATTACTGTTACTACTACTACTTTTGCTACTGTTACTACTACTATTACTACTGTTACTACTACTACTACTAATGTTGTTACCACAACTATTACTGCTACTGTTACCACTACTGTTACTGTTATTACTACTACTGTTACTTCTATTACTACTACTATTACTACCACTTCGATTATTCCTATAGAAAGCATAAATCAATTTCCATTTTCCCTATTAAATGATGATGAGTTGCGTAGATTCTTGACCAGACAAAATGTCTAATGACCAATGCTATGACTACTTAAATAAACTTATTTTTGATCCGTTCATCGTTGAAGATGATAGATATAACTATATGTTTGATCCTACAGCTTTTTATGTACAGATAAGAGACCTTAGTTTGCCCACTTTTTTTTATACCATGTGGGCTTTTCACGGGAATTTATGGGCTAAAGGGGGTACTTTTTGGGGTACCTCCTATCTCAAAGCCCACCCGCTAGGAAACCGTTGCCCCGAGTGAGGAAACCCAACCTACACTCGGACCGTGGACAGGATTCGAACCCGTGCGCTTGGAGACCCCTCGGACTCCAATGCACGCATGGTTCCACTGTACCACTTGTGATTATATATATCTAGATGACCTCAGTATGGCCTGTAATATGCAATTTATACTTTACTCTCCATGAACATCCGCAGCATTGCAACGAACTTACAAAATGTGGTTGTCTTGTACCTAACACAACCCTCCGTTAGTGTCGATGTACTGGCATTCACAGAAACCAGACTGGATCCCGAACTTGCAGCGCTGTATCAACTACAAGGGTACAGTCAATTTATAAATTGTAGAAACAGGTATGGAGGTGGAGTAGCCTTATATATCAATGATAAATTTAGATGTTTTGTTGTAGATGACATATGTTTTATTGAACCTGACATAAAATCCATTAGTGTTGAAAGTAATATTGCAGGAAAAACACATTTATTTATTTGTATATATAGACCTCCAGAAGGGAATTTTGATTTATTTATCAATAAGCTCACTGATATATTTGTATTTGTAAGTTCCCAAAAACACTGTAAAGTCAATTTTCTAGGAGACTGGAATATTGATCTTCTTAGACACAAGGAAAGTTCGAATGTACGTGAATTTATTTCTTTAATGTATTCATATTCTTTCTTCCCAGTAAATAATAAACCAACTAGTCACTGAAACTACAGCAACACTAATTGACCACATTTGGACAAGTGATATTGAGTCTCTCGCCTCCTGTAACATTTTACATACTGATATTACTGACCATTTTCCTGTCATTGCACAATTTAACTTGAAAACTCCTATCAAATCTTAGAGCAACACCCCAAATTATGTAACAATAAGAAAATTTACAACCCTATCTTTAGAAAATTTCAACAGTGCTATTTAAAAACAAAATTGGTCTAACGTAATGCAATCCTCATGTTCAAATGAAAGTTATAGCGCGTTTTATAAAAAAAACTTTGCCTCGCTCTTCCAACAATATTTTCTTTCAAAACTCATTCGCGTTGAAAACAAACATGACAAAAGACCCTATGTTACACCAGCACTAAGGAGAAGTATTACTGAGAGGAACCGGTTGAAAAGATTAGAAAAGAGATGGCCTTTAACTTATAGGGAAACTTATAAAAAATATAGGAATCAATCAATTAACATCAACATTAAGAGCTGCTAAGAGAAAATTTCATCAAGACCAGATAAGTGCCAACCAGGGAAATCCAAAATCTCAATGGAAATTGATTAATAACATTTTGGGTAAATCTAAATGTACAGCAAGCTCAAAATCCATTGAACTAAAGCCAATAAAGTCAGATATCCCAGATACATTTAACAACCATTTCATTATTAGTCTTGGTAACAATTTAATAGACAATAATGATTCATTCACACAGTACCTCCATAATTCTCCGAACTTCGCAGTGGATAAAGAACAAATAGAGCGCTACATAAAAAAAATAAAATCCACCGCCCCAGGGTACGATGACATTCCATCGAAAGCAATTAAACATGTTTCACCTCACATTGCCCCACCACTAGTGCACATCATAAATTTATCATTTAGATTGGGTGTATTTCCTCAAAAACTAAAAGTTGCGAAAGTTGTCCGTTATATAAATCAGATCAGATAAATGTAAACAACTATCGCCCTATTTCTATGCTACCAGTTTTAAGTAAAATATTTGAAAGAGCCATGGCCACACGACTTGTTAAATTTTTAGAAGGAAACAATTTACTCACAGAAAGTCAACACGGTTTCCGTAAAAATCGCTCTACAGAATCAGCAATTTTACAATTTGTCAGCAATGTTTACAATTGTTTAGAACAAAAGCTTTATTCAGCAGGGATTTTTTGGGACTTATCCAAAGCATTTGATTCATTGAATCATAAAATACTTCTCACAAAATTAGAAAATGTAGGTGTTAGAGGTGTGCCACGTCAGCTCTTCTCCAGTTACATAAGTAATAGATCTCAATTTTTTTTTTTTTTTTTGCAACTCAACTACTTCTAATCACAAACAAATAACAAAAGGTGTTCCACAGGGATCTATACTAGGCCCTATATTATTTTGGGTATATATCAATGATATTGTACATGCTAGCTCCAAATTTAAGTTCGTCATTTATGCAGATGATACAAACTTATTAATAGCAGAGAAATCATTGAAAAGCTTGCATAAAAATCTAACATCAGAATTACTTCTTATAAATCAGTGGATGAAGGCAAACAAACTAATGTTGAATATAACTAAAACTAATTACATTCTATTTCAAAACCGATCATTAAAACATGAAATTCCTCCTGTAAAATTAAATGAAAATTTAATACATAAAGTCAGTCATACAATTTTTTTTGGCATTCACATAGATGAGAACTTGAATTGAAGCCATTACATAGCATCTGTAAACCTCAAATTGTTAAAATTATGTGGCGTGCTGTACAGGGTTAGACATCAACTCACAAAAGAGGCACTAATGTCAGTATACTACACTCTCTGTTATCCGCATCCCATGTACTGTGTATCTGTCTCGGGATCCACTTGGCCGTCTTTCTTGAAAAAAAAAATAACAAATACCCAAAATAAAGTAATCAGATGTATGTTTTTTTTTATGGGAAAATATGATTCCACTAGTCAAGTATTAAACACAAACAAAAGCTTGCTTAATTTCACGTTTATTCATAAATATTTTCTACTACTTTGTATATATAGACACATAACTTTGTATTCTGGAAATACCATCCTTTTTAGTATTGCAACTAACGTGTACCATACTTGAGGCAACATTAACAATTTAGTTTGTCACCCATTCCGCACCATCCTTTATAAAAACAGTATAATGTACGTAGGTCCTCAAATATGGAACACTTTACCACATCATATCAAACATGGCCTTGATAGTATTACCATCAGTGTTTTCAAAAGGAGAATAAAAAATCACCTTTACTCTCTCCAAGCCACAGGAACATAACAAATCTTACACCCATAACTTAATACATGTAAAGCTATCGGTACATGTGTAAATTATTTCACTGTATATTATAATAATTTTTTGTATGTGTATATGCAATTGTGTAATATATCGTATGCCACAACAATTAATATGTGTGTGTATGTAGGTGTGAGTGTGTAACCTACTGTGTAGGTTAAAGAGTTGTTGTATGAGTCGATAATAGGTGTGCATATGTTACAATAACAAAATAAACATATGAATTTGAACTTGAACTTGAACACACACACACTTTTAACACACACACACACACACACACACACACACACACACACACACACACACACACACACACACAGTAACATTTCAACAGCATATATAAAGAGTTATATACCCTGGAAGATTACTTGCTGATATTAAGGAAAATAACATCAGTGCCCTTAATTAAATTAAGTTAGATTACCAGTTTTGACAGGAAGATATGCTGTAAGCAGAGAAGAAAGATTATGTTTAAAATTTAGAAGTAATGTTGTTGGAGATGAATTTCACTTATGAAAATATTGTGGAACTTAGAAACAAATATGAGTTTACTCTGTTAATGGTAAAAATCGATGTCCCCCGGATAACAAAACGTTGATTACGGTTTGTATGGAATAGATAATGTTACTTCTTTTTAGGGATTGCAAAGTCTGACCAAAATAAAATGAATCTGAATCTGTGTAGCCCCTGTTCACCTAGCAGTGTTTAGAGCGCTGGTTTAGCCAGTACCGGGGTTCGATGTAAATTTGGGAGGTCTCCTTTCACGTTGTGTTCACCTTGAGTAGGTACCGGTGTGTGTGTGTGCCTGGTCTCAGACCTATCCGAAGATCGGAAATAATGAGCTCTGAGCTCGTTCCGTAGGGTAACGTCTGGCTGTCTCGTCAGAGACTGCAGCAGATCAAACAGTGAACACACACACACACACACACAGACACACACACACACACACACACACACACACACACACACACACACACACACACACACACACACACACACACACAGATAGAGAGATACATAAGCAGATATTTAGTGAGCACATTTACACTTACATTTGAAGAATATTACTTATTGAGTTAAAAATGATGGAAACATACTGTAAGACTCACTGAAAACTAGTAAAAGAAAAAAAACACTAAAAGTACCTGCAGATCAGAAACAACGTAACATCTTGCCAAAATTCGAGAAAAAAAAATCCAGAAAACATTAGTAAAGAAAAGAAATTATGCGGTCCACGAAAGTGACAAAAATCACTTTAAAGTTTAACATTAAAACAGACTCGTTCTACAAATTGGAAGTATTTAGCATCCAAACAACACTCTGTGACAGCCACTGCTTCAGCAAAGGAAAAATCAGTTCCATTATTACTCTTCCAGGAGCCTGAAATCGCTCCTACTCATTACTGATGTGATTGAAGAACATCATGAACAATTTTACAAACGACCTCTTCCGTGTACTTGCCACTGAACAGTTCCTCATCCCTGGTTAAACCTGCACTTGCCTAATATCTCTCCTACCGAGACAATTCTCAACAACATGCCACTCAGTCTGAACCTCTCCACTTCCACACAGACGCTCCTCTCTTGATAGACAGATGACCCCAGCCACGCCTGTTCCACCTTCCTGTTTCAACACACAAACCATGACTCGATACTCGGAAGTGAGTGAACGCCATTCTCAATTAACCGATCGTTCACCGTATGACGTTCTTATATGTACCGAGAAGCGTAAAGTTGGGATTCAAATAGCGGCACACTTCAGACCTTGAGCCAGTGGACGCTGTGATGCGCAGCCCCATACACAGTTTGCATTAATTCGTTCATGTCCGCTACATTCGTATTGATGAACCTTGGAATAACAGTTCCTCCACTCAGCGCCTCAGTGACACGATACATAGCCACTAACGCAGCCTACATTAACATGCCGCACTAATTGTGCTTTAAAATTATAAACAATTTGTCACGAGGGATCACAAGCTTTACTAAAATCAACAAAGGTCACGAGGGACCAAATAAAAATAACTTATGTTTCACACAAAGGTTAAAACACACACACACACACACACACACACACACACACACACACACACACACACACACAGACTTATTGACTCACTCACACACACACACACACACACACACACACACACACACACACACACTACCCAGGTTCTAGTTCTTGGGTGGTGATATGGGCCATAATATGGATACCACTATAATTAAAATTGCCTACGCTACTAATGGGTGGAAGCTGAATAGTGCTTCCCATACTTATCAAGTAAACCTACAGTCGCCTTAGGCCAGAACATAAAAAAAAGAGAGAAAATAAAATTGGGCCATTACTTCAACTACAAAGTAAACAATGATCAAAGTGCCATATTATATACCAACAAGTAACCCAATCATAAACTGCAAAGGGTTAACTTAAAACATAATAATAACATCAATATTTAATAATGCAGTGTAAAAATTTTGGGTATAATTCTACAACATCGTTCAGTATCATGTTTGTGATCAAAAAGGTCCTCCATGCAATCCAGATTAAAGTAGTGTCCAATATCAATACAAACGGAACAAACCTCCACCACATGCCTTTCAGTCTGCACAGCTCCACACACACAGAGCCGCTCCTCTATGGGCAAACATCCTCGCCTCACCTGTTCCACCGCCCGCTCTCTATCGCCAGGCTATGCCCAGACACACCAAAACGAGTTATTCACATTCTAATGCGGTCATTGATGGTGAGGCGGTCTCTATACACACTGGAGCGCTAAGGTGGGGTTATATGGTGCGGTACACAGGGTATCGCGACCCAGTAGAAGCAGCGACATGCCCAGCATAAGTTGCTGCATACAAGGTACAACTGTGTTAATATAGCCCCTTATTGTTGTACTCGCGGCGGTGTTACCTCTATACCAAACATCAGTGGGTCATCAAGGAGCCCATTACTTTCTGACATGTTCTTCTTAAATAAGTCAGGAAGAGAAGGAAAACCCGCCACGTATAGCACCCTTCGTTCTGAGTTGGCTTCCTAACACCTAACAGTTACATAATGCCCCAATTATATAACCTAATGATGTGTTCCAAGTCAGCTCCTAACCACGACTCATAGCCATATAGAGGCGTGGACATAAGTGCCGCGTCAAACACCCTCCGCTTCACCACGAACGGCACATTGTTCATTGTTTCGTTTGACAAACGCCAAACATTTTGTAACCTTCACGACTCATTTTCATTTTGGTGTTCACCTTAAGGGCGGAGGACGCGGAGAAGTGAATACTTTAGTTGTCACGGAGCGATACTTTGTGAACACTGCGCCAGCCACCACTACAGTAACATGTTACTCTATCATAATGTGCAATACATGTAAATGTATGCCTGTCCCTGCAATGTCATCACCAGGGTTTCCCTTTTCTCTCCGGCAGGACAGCGCGCCCTCCGACCAGCTGTACGAGGAGCTGCTATCAACAATTAGTCGCGGGGACCACGTGCAGGAGGTGTCCCGCCTCCTGTGGGGCTCCCCCCTAGAGCCCAGGTGTGGCCGCTCCGCCCTCAGATTGGCTATCACCAACGATCGTGCACGCACCGTCAGCCTGCTGCTGGCAAGCGGCGCCTCACTCTCTGCCAGCCTGCTGCAGGAGGCCTGGTACAGCACCAACGTGACCCCCCCGGTGCTGGCCTCTCTCACCAGTGTAAGTAGTAGTGACCTGCCTTGCCTGTGTCCAGCATTGCTACACACTGTAGTAGTGCCACACACTGGAGGGGAGTGTCAGCGGGGACTCCTTTGTAGCGTGGAGAGTGTTGGAAAGGTTAGGATGAGTTGTGGGAGTGTTAGTTGTGAGGGACGAACGTTTGTGTTGGAGCAGCCTCAGCATGTATTAGTGTTAGTGTTAGTGGTGGTTTAGTACGTACCACGCCTGCAGCACACCACAGCTCACTCTCCAACATTAACACGCTAAAGAATCTCATCATTCCATAAAGTGACATTTTTCCTAATGGGTTTTACAGCAGTGTCGTTAGAGTTAATTAAAGGTCTTTAGAACAAGCAAATAAGTAGAGCTAGCAATGTTAAATCTTTGCTAATTCAACACATATCAACCTTCAGTGAACTCTACGACACTGCTGTTGCTGTGAAACTTGCGTGATATTTAAGAATGATAGGACAAAACTCTGTGTTTCGCTCTATGCACGGTATACAAAGTCACATTGCGACATGCATTGATGGACTTTGTGACACCCTTCCTGCCTCACCGCCCTCCGCCTGCTATCATCATCACCACCATCATCATCATAATCATTATTTGTCTGCCAGCCTGGTGCTCTCCCCGCACCTATTGCAGCTACAAACATAACCAACACAGGCACCACACACACATGAACGTACACGTTCACTCCCCCTCCCTCTCCCCCCTACCTTCCTCCAACCTATCCACTCTCTCTCTCTCTCTCTCTCTCTCTCTCTCTCTCTCTCTGTCCTGCCACCCGCGCTACCCTCCCAGGGAATAATGGCGCACAGTGAGCAAGGCGGCAGCTATACAGTGTACAGTATTTACCTGATGGTGTCACTGTTGTCACTGGTATCTCAATGGTCTCTCCATTTGTTTATGCTTGTCACACACCACTGTTTGTTAACCAATCCGTCGTGCAATACTTTTGCCTCCCACCCACCCACCCACCCACACCACACACACACACACACACACACACACACACACATACACACACACACGCACACGCACACACACACACTCCTGACCTCACTCGGGTCGGACGTGTGACCTTGTGCGCTCTCGGGCAGCCACGGCCAGCCTGTTGGCCTCCCCCCCTCCCCTTCTCCCCCTTTGTATAAGTTATTAATAGGTTGATTAGTGCTCGCCATAGTGTTATAATACAAACAATTTTGGATATTATAAGTGAGTGCACGTCTGGACAAACAGTGAAATGAGTGCTGCAGTGCTAAGCTACGGACGCAATGCCCTTATGCGCCGTAGACGTGAGGCTGGGTACCCTCCATCAGAGGTCATTCAACGCCTCAAAAACTTAATTATTTCGGAATCGTGGATCCAAGGGAGGAAGGAGTGTGGTGTGTCCCATTAAAGTGATCACATCTACCGTAAGGAAGGGGCGGAAGGTTGAGGAGAGGGAATACAAACACTTCGAAGTTCCGCGCGTGTGGTATATTCTCCCCTCTCTCCTCCTTTCCAACGTGACATCATTGGCGAACAAGATGGACGAGTTGATAGTATCAGTGAGATCTAACTGTGCAGACATTGTGGCGATCACGGAGGCGTGGCGGATAACTCCTGAGGTGTGTATGATTCAAGATTTCCAGCTGTTCCACCACCTCAGGAATCAACGCAGGGGGGGAGGAGTGGCCCTGTTTTCCCGCTCTGACCTCAGCCCCTCACACCTACACGTCGACGTCCCCGCCGGATTGGAGGCCCTGTGGGTGAGGGTTACCCCCCCTGCCACCCCCGCAACACAGCCTCCATCATTGTGTGTGTTGTCTACCACCCTCCACGGGCCGCCACTGCACGGTTCCTCACTGATCACATCATCGAGACTGCTGATGCTCTACGGGTGAGATTTCCTGCTGCCAAGCTGGTAATCTGTGGTGACTTCAACCGCTTGGATATCAGTGAAATCCTGCACCAGCTACACCTCACCCAGGTCGTGGACTTCCCCACCCACCACCCTCGACCTTATCATGACAGACCTGAGCCAGCAGTACTCGCCTCCCAAGCCACTCCCCCCCATGGGACGCAGCACCCACCTCTCCATCCTGTGGACACCCACCCCCACCACCTCGGTTCCCAGGTCAACTGTCACCAGATCCCACAGGCCCATGCCTGACTCTGCCATGAGGGAATTTGGGCAGTGGCTGACACATCACCCGTGGACCGAGGTACTGGAAGAGGAAGACGTCCACACAAAATGGCGGAACTACTTCACCACCACAACGGAAGTCTTCCACCACTACTTCCCCACCAAGGACATCACAGTGGACCCATCTGATGCCCCTTGGATGACGCCCTGCATCAAACGACTCCTTCGTCAGCGTGACAGGGCTTTCCACTCTAGCCCTGACCAGTACAGGAGTTTAAGGAACAGAGTTATCAGGGAAATTAAAAAAAGCCAAGGCAAGCTACTACCCAGACAAAATTCACCATCTCAAGCTTACTAACAACAGACAGTGGTACGACAAGATTAAGTCTTTGTGTGGTTTACAAAAACAAGCCTCTTCTCTTCCCTGTGTTTCACACCTTTCACCTAACAGCGCGGCCGAAGAGATTAACGGTCACTTCACTGCGATCTGTCAGACACTCCCTCCCCTTCACTCTAGTACTTTCCCAGCCTACCTCCCTGCCTCCTCCCCTCCACCCCCTGTCCAGGAGGTTGATGTTTACAGGAAGCTTCTTAAATTTAAACTAAACAGATCCACCACTCCCACTGACCTCCCCATCAAAATTTACAGAGAATTTGCCCCAGAACTTGCCACACCCCTTTGCTCTATCATCAATGCCTCCCTTTCTCAACATTCCTGCCCCGATGACTGGAAGACATCTTACGTCACCCCCCTCCCCAAAATTTCTAATCCACAGTCACTGAATGATCTAAGACCAGTCGCCATCACCCCTATACCCAGCCTTATCTGTGAAGATTTTGTGTTCGACTGGGCCTATAACAAAATTTGTAACTCTATTGACACACAACAATTTGGCAATATTAAATCCACCTCCACATCTCACTACCTTGTCAACTTCCTGGAATTCGTCCACAGCCACCTGGACAAACGCAACACTTCTCTAGCTATTGCTTTTGTGGTCTTCAGAAAGGCCTTTGATCTTGTTGATCACACTGTTGTGATAAATAAAGCCATCACTCTGGGTCTCTTTCCCTACCTGATAGCGTGGCTGGCAGACTTCCTCACGGGAAGGCGTCAAGCCGTTCGTTATCAGGGCTCTGTCTCCTCTTTCCAACAGCTCACATGCGGGGTCCCTCAGGGGACCAAGATGGGTCCACTGTGTTTCCTCATCCTTATCAACGATGCTCTCGTCCACACCCCCCCACCGCTGGAAGTATGTGGACGACTGCACCGTGGGCGTAGCCGTCAACAACACCAACCCAGACTTCTCAGCACTGCAGCCCACTCTAAACCAACTACAGACGTGGACGGAGGACAACAAAATGACCATCAACCACACCAAGACCGTGGTGATGCACATTTGTACCTCCACAGCAGCAGTCACCCCTCCCCAGCTTTCTGTGTGCCCTCACTCCCTCCAGGTGGTCCGCAGCACCAAGCTTCTAGGTGTCTTGGTTGATGATCAATTATCATGGAAGCAGCATGTTTCCAACATCATCAGGTCAGCCTCATATAAAATCTATTTACTGCGCCGACTCAGGTCCCTGGGAGCACCGGCAGATGAGCTGAGGGGAGTGTACCTCACCTTTATACTCCCTAAGCTCATGTACGCCGCCCCAGCGTGGTCCTCCTCCCTGAACCTCACACAACGACAACAACAGCTGGAGAGGGTTCAGAGGAGGGCGTTCAGGGTCATCTTTGGGCCTGCCTACAAGTCGTACGAGGACGCCCTGACCTGCATGAGTCTGCCGAGGCTGGCCACAAGACACCAGGAAGCCTTGGAAAAATTTGGGGAAGGACTACTGCGTCATCCACGTCTCCGCCACCTGCTACCCCCCGACGTGCCTCCCCCTGCTCGTGCCACCCGACACCATAATCGCGTTGCGCCATTAAGAGCACCGCGCACTGACCGTTGCCCACTATTGTGCGAGCCTTAAACAAATAAGTGAATTCTAGGTTAAGTTTATCCATAGTTAGGTTAAGCATTTTTAGTTCATGGTGGTAATGTCCACCCCCTGTACATTTTCAGTGTAATTTTTTACATTGCCTAACTAATAAACCGTTTATTATTATTATTATTATTATTATTATTATTATTATTATTATTATTACACACACACACACACACACACACACACGTTGTATAGTCGTGTTGTGTAGGAAAGAGAAATCCTCCACATTCGTTTATTTTCATGCAAGAAGGAAAGCTGGCCAAGGGCAGCAAAAATTGAGAAAAAGGCGCACTGGATTGTCAGTTCCCTTCAAGATAATAAGAGTTATCCAAAACAAGTCAGGGACAAAAAGAAGTTGGAAATACAGAAGTAGGCAGGAAGCTCCAGAGTTTACCAGAGGAAGGTATAAACGACGGAGAGTACTGCTTAACTCCTGTATTAGAAAGTTGAACAGAATAGGAGTGAAATGAAGAAGAGAGCTTTGTGCAGCAAGGTCACAGGAGGAGGGGACGCATGCAGTTAACAACATTAAAAGAGTAGTTAGCATGAAACTAGCGATATAAGATAGAAAGAGATGCAACATATCGGTAGTGAGAAAGAGGCTGAAGACAGTCAGAGGAGGGGTTTGATGAGATGAAAAGCTTTGAATTCCATCCTATCTAATAAAACTGTGTGAGTGGAAATCCCCCAAACATGCAAAGAGTACTTCATACAAGGAAGGACAAGGCCCTTGTACGAAGTTAGCAGTTGGAGGGAAGAGAAAAACTGGTGGAGACGCATAATTTCTTAGAAGCTGTTTTACCAAGAGATGATATGTGAAGTTTCTAGTTAAGATTATGAGTAAAGGGCAGACCGAGGATATTCAGTGTGGAAAAGGGAGACAGTTGAGGGGGTAGTTGTCTGGAAGGTCTGGAAGGTCTGGAAGAATTGAGTTTTTGAGGCAATGAAAACTACTAAGTTTTCTCTGCTCCAGTCAGAAATCTTAAAAATATCAGAAGTCAGGCGTATTGTGGCGTTCCTGAGTGATTTGTTGACTTCCTGAAGAGTTGTTCATCTCTGAAAAGACGGGCAAAGATTTAGAATGGTATCATCAGCGTAGGAGTGGCTAAGGCAAGATGTTTGGTTAAGAATGTCATTAATGAATAAAAGAAAGAGGGTGGGTGACAGGACAGAACCCTAAAGAACACCACTTTTGATTGATTTAGGAGAAGATCAATGGCCATATACCACTGCTGCAATAGAATGTTCGGAAAGAAACTTCAGATGAAGTTGCAGAGAGAAGGATAGAAGCCGTAGGAGGGCAGTTTTGAAATCAAAGCTTTGTGCCAGACTCTATCAAAAGCTTTTGATATGTCTAACGCAACAGAAAAAGTTTCACCGAATCCTCTAAAAGAGGATGACGAAGACTTGGTAAGGAACGCTAGAAGATCACCAGTAGAACGACCTTGACGGAAGCCATGCTGGCGATATAATATAAAATTGAGAAGCGACCGATGTGTGAGAATCTTCTTATTGGATGGATTTTAAAAAAAGGCGCCGCAACAGCCAAGGTCATATGGCGCCGCTTCAAAAATTTAAATTGTCTAAAAACAGTTAAAAACAATACAGTAGTTTAAAAACTAAAAAAAAAGACAATAAAACTAAATAATATATTAAAATACATAATAAAATAAGAATAAAATTCATAGCTCTTGGAGCTTCTCCCAAAAACTTAAAAACGTCATGGCCCTGGGCCAGACACTCTGGTCCAAGGACCTTTGAGAGATAATAGACACCGCTATCTCTACCGCGACACCGGTAGAGGTAGCGGTGTCGTAACTCTATCAAACTCAGGCACTCCACCAGCAGGTGCCGCACGGTGAGCGGCACCAGGCAGTCTTCACAGTAAGGCTGAGGGTCCACTGGTTAACAGGTACCTTTGTGTAAGGTACGTATGACCTATGCGCAGTCGCACTAATAAAGTCTGTGCACGGCGATCCCGGACATGGGAGTATGTCCACTGAGGGATAGTGGAAGTAGGGATCTCTCCCATTTTCGAGGTTGCGACACCCGTTACCCACCTCCTCTGCCATAATGCTGCAACCGCCACAAGAATAGAGTGAAATACATCTTGAAACGGAACAGGGGCAGAAGATGGAGCGCGACTTGCTGCCTCTTTAGCGAGGTGGTCTGCGTGTTCATTCCCTAGAACACCAACGTGACCAGGGACCCAACAGAACCCAACACGATATCCTCGTTTAGTAAGAAGATATAGCCACTCCAGGGCTGATAAAACCAAAGGATTAAGAGAGACTGTGCAAGAGCAGTAAGAGCAGTAAGAGCACTGCGACAGTCACAAAAAATTGTAAAAGACGAAACAGGGAGAGTAAAAATTATCTGTAAAGCTAGGGCTATGTCAGACAGCTCCGCAGTAAAGACGGAGCTACCGAAGGAAGGCTACCAGACCGATAAAAAGAGGGGAAAACCACACTAAACCCAACGCCTGTGTCGGATTTGGAACCATCAGTAAAAACGGGGATGTCATCAGAAATGAGGTCGATGGACAAATCCAACATGAGGTTTGCCACTCGAAGGCCATAAGGTTTAGGTAGACTTGGTCGAGTGACATACGCCTGCGAACGCGAGGCCCGCAATATTGACAGACAAGGGACAGAATCGGGAAGACGGTGGGTACGAAACCAACACCGGAGCATCGAAGACCAGCATCCACTAGAAGGCTAGGTATTGGAGATGTCCGAAATGCACCTGTAGCCAAGCGGACACCAGCATGATGCACGGGGTCAAGCGTGCGTAGTCGTGCATCCGTTGCGGATGAGTAGATCTCAGAGCAGTATTCCAGCTTCAGAGTGTACGGTGAAGCAGCAGCAACGTGTCCCTGTCCGCACCCCAAGAGGTGTGACTTAAAACCCGAAGATGGGATAATGCCTGCCGACAAGACGCCTTAAGAGAACGGAAATGGGGAATCCAGGTGAGACGGTTGTCAAATAAAAGGACAAGATATCGAGTCGCCTCCACGCATGAGAGGCGTCTACTGGCGAGGTATAAATCCGGGTCTGGATGGACACCAGGGTTGCGACAAAAATGCATGGATACGGTCTTGGAGGTGGAGGATCAAAAACCGTTATGTTGGCCCAACTGGACACCCTATTGATCGCCAGTTTGAGCTTGCGCTCAATCAATGACATCCTAGCAGCAGCAAAAGAAATACATAAATCATCAACATATAAGGAGCTGTGAATGCCATCTGGGAGAGTATCAATAACACCATTTATGGCGACTGCGACTAATGTAACACTAAGAATACTTCCCTGTGGAACACCATCATTTTGAGCAGTAGCATCAGAGAAAACACTCCCCATTTGAACCCGTAAAAAACGTCTGAATAAAAACTGCTGGATAAAAATAGGAAGGTGGCCACGAAGGCCTAAATTAAACAAAAACTGTAAAATGCCATGCCATGCCGTGTCATAGGCCTTCTCCAGGTCAAAAAATACTGTTACTTGATGGTGGTGATTAGCAAAGGCCTCAGAAATGGAAGACTCTATGGATAAAAGAGCATCAGTAGTAGACCTTATCTTTCGGAACCCTTACTGAACCGATGACAAGTACTTCCCCCTCTCCAAGTACCACATGAGTCTTACATTTACCATCTTTTCTAACACTTTACAAATGCAGGATTTCAAAGATATAGGACGATAGTTCGTAGCCTGGAGATTATCTTTCCCAGGCTTCGGAAATGGGAGAGCCAATGGCACAGCCCAAGAAGATGGAAAGTCACCGGTATGCCAAATCATATTATAAAGATTTAATAAAAAAGTTAAAAACACGGTCAGACATGTGACGCAAAAAGGCATAAAGAATGTCGTTTGGACCAGGAGAAAAGTCATGACACTGAGACAAAGCAGTCTGCAACTCGGAAGCAGAGAAAGGGACATTATAGGACTCTCCTCCAGCGGAAGAAAAAAATATGCCGAGAGACATAGCACTGCGGGTCCCCACGATGTCGCCGGAGACGAGAGAAAGCTGCCCATTTCTCTTGCACAGCTTTAGTGCATGCTGCGTTCCACCAAGGAACGGGACGCTTAGTAATGCGACCTGACGTCCTAGGGATTGTCTGAAGCGCTACTGAAAAAAAAAAAAAATCGGTAAAATAATCAACAGCCTCAGCACAAGTAGAGAAGTCAGGCAGCGGACGGATAAAAGAGCTAAGATCTATGAATCGAGGCCAATCTGCCTTGTCTTAAATAATCAACAGCCTTAGCACAAGTAGAAAACTCAGGCAGCGGACGGATAAAAGAGCTAAGATCTGTGAATCGAGGCCAATCTGCCTTGTCTAAAACCCAGCGTGGGGCCGGGACTGTGGCTCAGAGTTCACATTTTCCAATAAAATCGGAAATTGGTCACTACCGTGTAAATCCGGTAGGACCTGCCAATTAAAATCAAGGAAAGAATTAGATGTACACAGAGAAAGATCGATAGTGGTAAAAGTCCCAGTAGGACTGTGGAAATGTGTGACATCCCCAGAATTTAAAACCTCCAATCCCTCATCCTCAATAAAAGAACCGATTAAAACCCCACGAGGATTACTAGCACCTTCATCCCACAATGGGTGACGGCCGTTAAAATCTCCCAACAAAAGAAAAGGCGGAGTCAGCTGACGCACCAGGCCGTCAAGCTCACCCCTGGAGACAGGAAGCCGAGGAGGGAGATATAAACTGCAAATGGTGTACAGTCGTCCCATAAAGACCTTAACAGCAACCACCTGAAGGGAGAGTTAAGTTGTAATGGGATAACAGGTATATCCTGACGGAATAGAATAGCTGTGCCACCGTGGTGGTCCTGGTCAAAGAAAAGAGTGCTAAAAAAGGCACTATAACCAGGAGGACTAGAATAAGTACTATCACCTAGCATAGTCTCTTGTAAAGCTACACAGGCTGGAGAGAACTCCGACAGCAAAGCTCGGAGTTGTCCCCACGAGGCGCGAAAGCCTCTACAATTCCACTGTAGAAGCTTGAAGCTGACTATTTAGGTACAGTGGAAGGGCGAGCCTTTTAAAGGGGCTGCCCGTAAATCACCTGACTAGAAATGATCAACCGACGAGAAGACACCGGTCGTTGGACCGCAGCCTTTCGGCCTATCGGTGGGTGATGCGAACCATCATCACTTCTACCGGTCCTCGGAGGACGAGGATCAGGCAGGACTGCACTTTCCGATACAGTGGTTCCACGAGGGACGGCTGTGACAATATCATCGGATGTCTCCATGCTAAGACCGTCCTCATCACAAGAAGCTCGATCTGAGACAGATGGCGTCACATAAGGCTGGACAGACAAAAACTGGAGCTACCATTGCAGAGCGGTCCCTGGAGGACTCACGGTCACGTACACCGAGAGAAACCTTATATTTTTAAGCTGAGCTAAATCGATCGACTCCGCAGAGCCACGGTGCCGTTTGGTCAGGCCCTTCAAAGGCTTAGGAGATACAGGTGGCAAATGGACATCTACTATATGGGTGACTTTGGTCAAGTCCGTACTATTCTCATCACTTCTAGAGATGACTCAACCGAGTCATCGGACAAAAGGCAAACCTATTGGCCAAATGAACAGGACCACCCGCCCCAACAGAGCGAGAGGTAGCAGAGTTGTCTTTGACCGGCAGACTCACCTGAAGAGCGAGCGGCCAATGAAGCATAGGATGTCGCACCAGTACCATCCTTCTGGCGGTACAGGAGTTCGCGGCGGGCACTACCAAGGCTGATAAACTGACTGTTAGCAAGCTGTAAATGTCCTGCTCCAGGCGATCGCCTGGAACGTACCTGGTGAGCATCACGGCAATGGAAACAATAAGCAGCAGCATTGCAATGCTCCTCAGAGTGCGAGTCTAGTGCAGAGCAATTACCACATCGAGAAGCTTCCTTACAGGAGCTTTTCCATGACCGTACCCATAGCATGAAAAACACTGAAGAGGCGAGAAACAAAACGCCTCACCCTAAGATTGATAGGGCCGATATTAACACGGTCAGGAAGGGTGGAGCCAAAAAGGTGAGAAGGACCATGTTGGAGGAGTTCCTCATCTTAGTCACCTTTTGTACTGAGTTAGGACACATAGCCAGTATTTCCTCCTCAGGAAATTCATAGAGATCCTGACTGTACACACAACCTTTACTATAATTAAAGGTGGGATGAGCCTTTACGGTCTCACACATGCTGTCAGTAGGGCATGTGAGATGTTGTAACATCCTAGCTTGCGTAATATCTTTAGCCCGCACGAACACCCCCTTCCCATACTTCATCACATTCCCTCACGAATCGTGCCGATTTCTTTTGGCAAGATACCGGGAGGCATGGATAAAATTCCCACGCCCATTCCTATAGTACCCCACAAACCAACGAGGAGGCGGGATCTGGCGGACTTCGGGAACTGAATTCTCTGATTGGTTGTCAAAAAGATTTGGGATGTAGTCCGTGTCACTGTCCGAAATATTGCGAGTGGAAAAGTTCCGTCTTAAAACCCGAGCCAGCAAGGGGCAGGGATGCTACATGTTCATAAGCCAAACGGGCTTCATCGCATGACAGAAACGTTACATAGCAGCGATTAGACGGAAAGTCTTTATTGTAAACAAGTCGAATGCGAAGAACCGTGCCATACACCTTGAGAAGTGAGTGCAAGGCGTGATAAGAAAATGATGGGTTAACATTTACCATCACAAGGGAGTCATATGCAGCAGAAATACGTCCTCAGAAGAACTCCCAGAACAGGAGACTGCTGCGGGAGGCTCTTGTGGAGGGGAATCCTCCTTCCCACTCAGACCTGAAGATGACGTCTCGCGGGCCAGGTCAGCCACCTCACGAGAACCTGAAAGTTTTTGTGTATTTATATATATATATATATATATATATAAAAATTACACAAAAATTCTCCAGGGACAAGAGAAACCACCTACTGGAACTACAATGGGAGGGAGCGCTGGCTGCCGTGGACGGGGTACCTCGTCCCCATGCGGACCAGTCGTTTTATAAAAAGGTCCCACATAATACGAAAGTTTGTCCACGACAGAGCTGAGACCCCCCCTCCCAAAGCATCCTAGCCTGGACACCCAATCATCCAGCACAGGACGGCCCCTATTGGGCGATCCCTCCAGCGGGTGGCTCCGCTGGTCCACTGGCAGCTTACGTAGGAACCATTTAGTCTGGCCCCTCACTGGCGACCTTAATAGCAAGGGTAGCCCTCTCCCCCTCGAAAGGGCAGAGCAGGGGCCTAAGCCCTTTCTAGCCTAGCTCGCCAGGTCACAGGGACACGCAAACTCTCCCACCACGACAAGGCGGTTCCCATCTGGTTGGGAAATCTTTAGGGAAGGAAGATATTAAAGCAATAGGATAATATTCTAAAGGATTAAAACGGTCACTCTTTTTATGAATATGTTGGATGTAGGCAAACTTCAAGCAAGAAGGAAAGATAAAAGTCGATAGACATACTTGAAAGAGTTTGGCCAAGCAAGGTGCAAGCACGGAAGCACAGTTTTTGAGAATAATAATAAGGACCTCATCAGGTCAATAAACCTTCCAAAGGCTTAGGCCAGCGAAGACATTAAAAAAACATCGTTAAGAAGAATTTTAAGGGTTGGCATGAAGTAGTCAGATTGAGGAGAGGGATGGGCACTGCTTCTGATCCTGGCTGAGAGGCCAGTCTTGCAGGCATAAACCTGCCCAGTCTAATTTGCCAACTATCGCTTTCTCGCAGGCCTACTGCTGCCGGCTGCGTGCGGAGCAGCGTCGTCTGGTACAGGTGAGCGGTGTCCTTGTGGAAGGCATCAGCAATCTGCTGGAAGACATTGAGGGGGATACTCCATGGCGGACTACAAGGCGAGGGGGCAATGACACTGACCGAGCGGCTCTCAGCGACCTGCTGGCAAAGGCTGCAGCCGCCAATTGCCCACTGACTGCATCATTCCTACACAGTGCAGGAGCGTGGCCTTTTTTTTGCTCAGGCTCAGGTGTCAGTGCCCTGCACGCCGCGCTGGACGCCGGCCACCAGGACATGGCCGAATTGCTAGTCAGGGACCTCGGGGCCTGCCCCTACGTGACGGACTCCGGCGGTCGCCTTCCCGTCCACATCATGACCTACAAAGAGCAGCAGCAGCTGGAGCAGGTGAGGCTGTGTGTGTGTATATATATATATATATATATATATATATATATATATATATATATATATATATATATATATATATATATATATATATATATATATATATATATATTTGTGTAGCCAGGTAGGATATTTTCTTGGAGGCAGACGAGGTTGAAAGCTATAGAGCATTCTCTCATTCTCTTTTGTTTAACATTTTGTGTACGGTTTCTATGTGCCGTACTGTTTTTCTGTCATTTTCTTCCAGGTGGTGTAGAAGTTGGCTAAAAGTTTGCGACGTTTCGGAGATATCTCTCTCCATCTTCAGCCTGTGGTTGTGTGAGTTGTTGTTGTTGGTTGCCACCCGAGAGGGGTGACGCGGGCCTTTGGTTATGGCCCACAGGGTTGTGTGAGGCAGATGCGCGTCTTATATATGTTTCCGGCGGGTCAGGATAGGTGAGTTATGTGCGGTGCTGCGCGGTGATAGGCTGGAGCGGTCAGGCAGCTCTGTGTGTGTGTTCTCCGCGCTGGTTGGCTGCTCGTCGTTTCAGAGTGGGGAGGATTTGTAAGTTCTTTTTTTGGATGTTGGTGGATGGCTGCATGGCGTTGATATAGATGGCTTCTAGTAAGAATAATCTTCGAGGGTCGTGTTCTCTGTCTATGATGACGGTGTTTTTAACAAGGTCCTGGCGAGTGATTTGGTTATGGTTACTTCCGTTGTAATGTTGTTTTATTGTTCCACTACTAAGATTGCATGTCAGACGTCTTGAAAGTGTGGTTCGTGTCATCCCGATGTATGAGCAAGGTCCACATTCATCGCTGTTGCAAGTGTGTGTTGATAGATGACATAAGGGCGTCTTGTAGTCGGAAGATCTGTTGCGAAATAGGAGTTTGATTGTTTTTCTTGCTTTGTAGTAGATGGTGAGGGTGATTTTTGTGTTTTCCTTGGTGGGTTTAACATTCTTGTAGATGATGTCTTTCATAACTTTTTCTTCTATTTGGTAGTCGGTGGACATGTATCCTCGGTAGAATAGTTTTATCTTTTCTTCTTCCTTCGGTGTGTCGTGTTGGTTGTGCCATTTGTCTACATATCTTGTTATTATGAGTGTTGGAGTATCTGTTGTTTACTAGAACTTGGGTAACTCTCTCCAGTTCATGGTGCGTTTCTGCCCAAGTAGAACAATGTGTGAGGGCTCGCCTTACGTATGCGCTGAAGGCAGATGTTAGGTAGCGTTTTGGGCATTCGTTGTCCCCGTTGAGGCAGAGTCCTTGGCTAGTGGGTTTAGTAAAAACTGTTGTCTTGAAACCGGAATTCCTGGCAGTGACCAGGATATCCAGGAAGGGGAGGCGTCTATTGCTTGATTCTTCGTAGGTGAAGTTGAGTCTGGTGGCGTTGATGAAGCGTTGACAGAGGTTTTGTAGTTCTTGCAGATTTTTGACCCGTACTAAGATATCATCTACATAGCGGCAGTATATGGAGGGACGATCGGTTGTGAGAAGTGCGGATTCAATTGTGCCCATGAAAAAAAAATGAAAATAGTTCACCGAGTGGGATTTGCTGGTACAGCTTGCCGTCTGGAGAGATGAAGGGGGCTTCCTTGGTCCAGAGTTCCAGCAGTGACTTGAGGTGTTTGTCCGGTATGTCCAGTGGTGTGGTGTCACTGCTGTGGTAAACACGGTCGAGGATGAAGCTTATAGTTTTGTCTACAGGGACGTTGGTGAAAAGGCTCTCCACGTCAAGGAGGCGATGATCGAGTCTTCTTGCGGTGGAGCGTCGCGGAGAATCTCGAGGAAGTCGGTAGATGAGTTGAGGCAGTAGGTGTTAGGGACGTATGGTGTCAGGAGCTGGTTGATGCGTTTAGCTATATTGTAGGTAGGCGTGGGGATCTGCGAGATGATGGGGCGAAGTGGATTGTTCTGCTTGTGGGTCTTGACATTGCCCTATGCGTAGCCTGGCGAGAACTCCCTAACTATCTTCTGAAGTTTGAGGTTGTTGCTGGCAGCGTTGATGGATGTGATGGTGGGATTTACACGCATCTTGAGGGATTCGGTGGGGTTGCGTGTAACTCTCTTGAATTTTGTAGTGTCACTCAAAATGGCGTTGAGTTTGGTGTCATACTCCTCTTTTTTAATAAACACAAAGGTTGGAGTTTTGTCTCCTCTTCTTATAACAATCTCTTTGTTTTCGCGCAGCTGTTTAGCTGTAAGTATGTGGTGTCTTTTAACTCTCTGATTGTGGAAGGAACCACAATCTTTTCAAGCTCTTGAATGTCATCTAAGAGTGTTTCGATCTCTAGACGTTTGCGACGGGGGCGAGGCTTGATGAGGATATCTTCTTGGTCTTGAGTAAGCACCACGTCTGTGAGGTTTGTATAGTTTAGGTTAGGTCTCAGGAGCTCGATGTTGTCTCCGTTTAGCTTAGCAAGCTTCTTAATCATGTCACTCTCGACTCCTTTGCGGTGTTGTATATATATATATATATATATATATATATATATATATATATATATATATATATATATATATATATATATATATATATATATATATATATCTCTCTCTCTCTACCATCAATGACACTCTCTCTCTCTCTCTCTCTCTCTCTCTCTCTCTCTCTCTCTCTCTCTCTCTCTCTCTCTCTCTCTCTCTCTCTCTCTCTCTCTCTCTCTCTCTCTCTCTCTCTCTCTCTCTCTCTCTCTCTCTCTCTCTCTCTCTCTCTCTCTCTCTCTCTCTCTCTCTCTCTCTCTCTCTCTCTCTCTCTCTCTCTCTCTCTCTCTCTCTCTCTCTCTCTCTCTCTCTCTCTCTCTCTCGTTTCACAGAGGCTCTTCGATGAGGAGCGGGAGAAGCTGAGGGATCTTGAGCTTCGCCAGAAAGCAGATCGCGAGAAAGCGGCGGTTCGGACAGCGCTGGACGTACAGAGAGCTCTTTTCAATCTTTACAAGAAAGGCGATGTTGAGACTGTGTCTGCAGATGATGGCCGCGCCTGTCTGCTGCTGGCTGTGCGCAAAGGTCTGCTACAGCTGACATATCTGGTGCTGCGGGAGGGTCGCCACCCACTGGACGATGTGCTGGACAAAGCATGCGGCACCAACGCCCTTCATGAGGCGGCCTCGCACGGCGAGGTCGGCTGTGTGGCGTTGTTGGTGAGCGCCGGCGCCAAACTTCAACAGCGCGACACCTATGGTCAGACGCCCGGACACCTGGCCGCCATGTTTGGCCACACAAGCACATTTGACTTGCTGGCCCGAGAAGCTGTGCAGGACCCTCCTTGTCGCGCGGGCACAACTTCTAAGGAAGTGATGCGAGGATTTGAGGCGTATCTGCAGCTTTATGAAAAATATAACGGTGAGCCTCTGACACCATCTGAACGTCGTAATCCAGACAGCGTCACGAGGAAACTTATGAAGCAGATAGAGGTTGGGAAGCTGCAGCAGGAAGCTCAACGAGTGGCTGTTGACTTGTCACGAGGCGAGGCACTTCAAATACATGAGGTAGTGATGGCGGAACTGAAAGCCATCATGGATAAGGTGTCAGCCGCGTATCCCACCTACCACGGCGACCTGAGGCTGGCGGGCAGCTCTCGGGACGGCTCCAAGTTGTACGCCCCGACGAGTTTGACGTTAATATTGTTGTTCACGAGGACGGCGTGGGAGTAAATGTTAGTGAGAGAAGGGAGGAAGAAGCCCTGCTGAAGGGCAGGTTAGAGATATCTGTAGAGACCAACAACCCACACCTTCAGGGAAATAATTTCATGACCAGTCTGTACGAGGAGGTGCACCGCTGCCTCACTGGCCACACCCTGCTGGATAAAAGATTGAGCCTGGTGCCGCCGGGCCTGATCAGCACGCAGGTTGGCGTGGCGCTCGCCTTGGCCTGGCAGGGAAAAGAATACCCTCTGCTGCTGGTCGGCGTGGACCTGGTGCCGGTGCTGGAGGTGCCGTGGCCGGAACAAATCCCCAGACCCTTCCTCACTCCCGCGGACACCACCACCATACAGCTCAGTAATGCCGCGGACGCCACATGGCGCTGCAGCTTTGCCATGGCAGAGGCAAAGGTGCTGGAGACGTTGAGCCCCGTAGAGCGCCAGGTACAGCTGATGGGAAAGGTAATTCTGTCTCTCCTCAAGGCCGAGCCCTGGATGCCACGTCACAAGAAGAGCTTCTGCACCTGGTTTGACACACGGGAGTGGAAAATCCCTGTGCCGAGCGGGTTCTGCTTCAAGAACGCATTCCTGCGGTGGCTGGAGCATAAGAGGTGTGAGGAAAAGGACCTTGGCAGGCAGCTGAGGACGGGAGGCAAGGAGGATCTAGCGAGGCATCGGGGAGAGGGAGGCAAAGAGAATCCCACCAGGGAGCTTGAGGCGGAGCGGGAAGAAGACCAAGCCAGTTGGGTGGTGGAGGTGTTCAGACTGATGTGTGCAAACCCAGAGGAATCACGAGAGCACCTGGCAACTCTGAACAGCCCCGCCTACTTTGGAGGGGACTGTGAGGGCCGCAAACCTGGAGACGGCGCGCCCATCGTTGTGCAGTGTCTGGAGGAGAACTTAGAAAATTTGTGGTCAGGCTTGGCTGACCAGCAAGATCTGAGCCAAGACAGCCAGGAAGCGATGAGGAACATAATGTTGGGGCTAGACCTCTGGATACTGATGATGCAGCTCCACGGTGACGATCAGCAGTAATTCATACCACCCTCTGTAAACTACTTACCCCCCTTCCCTCAACACAAAAGCACACAGGTAGATAGATGATAGATAGATTGTTTATAAGCAGTGCAATGATTGCATATTACTTGTTACTTATTTTCCTATTACCTAATTACATTTATGAATGACACGTTGTCAATCATTCCAGTGGCACGTGCAGTCCAACATGATGATAACACTAACATTTTATTGATTATCGTGCACACCTAACCTGCTGCAAACATTTGTATTTGATATCATGTTGCTACGTGTTGACAAGTAAACAGACAGAATATCAAGTATTTCTTGACATGTTTCACCCATTGACAGCTTATCAGAAAACACCTGTTCCATTGTCACAAGCCCGTGATTGTCTCCAATGTGTTGAGTCACTGGGTAGTCCTGGAGGACATGTCTCTCTGTCTCTCTGTTTGAATAAATAACCTTTTATTCACATAACATTTAATTTATAGTAGATAAGTGACCACGACCCCCACTATTCCATATACGTATATATATATATATATATATATATATATATATATATATATATATATATATATATATATATATATATATATATATATAGAGAGAGAGAGAGAGAGAGAGAGAGAGAGAGAGAGAGAGAGAGAGAGAGAGAGAGAGAGAGAGAGAGAGATTCACAGATAGATAAATAGATAGACATAAAGGGTAGGGGATGAAGAAAAGTCGCGGTAAATCCACTTCAACTTATTGTTGCGCCGTTTTGAGACACATACAATATCATTTTCAAACTCACTGTAAAAGCACGTGATCAAATGAATGCGGGAACATGATTAAAGGATAGACCGAGGATATTCAGTGTAGATCATGGAGACAATTGAGTGTCATTGAAGAAGAGGGGATAGTTGTCTGGAAGGTTGTGTTGAGTTGATAGATGGAGGAAATGAGTTTTTGAGGCATTGAACACTACAAAGTTTTCTGTGTCCCAATCAAAAATCTTAGAAAGGGCAGAAGTTAAGCGTTCTGTGCCGTCCCTGCATGATCTGTTAACTTCCTGAAGGCTTGGTCGTCTCTGAGAGGACGTGGGGAGATGTAGAGTGTTATCATCAGCGTGGAAGTGGATAGGGCAAAAAGTTTGGTTAAAAAGATCATTAATTAATTATAGAAAGAAAGTGGGTTACTGGACAGAACCCTGAACAACACCACTGTTAATAGATTTAGGGCAAGAACATTGGCCACGGCTGGAATAGAACGTTCGGAAGGGAAACTTGAAGAAAAGTTGCAGAGAGAATGATAGAAACCGTAGGAGGGCAGTTGTGCCTTGTGCCAGACTCTATTAGCGAAAGTTTCACCGAAATCTCAAAAATAAGGTGACCATGAATCAATAAGAAAAGCCAGATCACCACTAGAGCGACCTTGACGGAAGCCATACTGTTACCGTTTACATTATGTATCTACTTTTAACTATCCTGTATGGATAATTTTGGAAGAAATTAATCAGAACAAATATTTATTTTGTGATTATCTTGTAATACTACTACCAATATCTTAGACACTGCATACTTATATAAGTCTAAAATCTATTGATTTGGACAATGAAAAAGGTAAAATCTTTGACTGTACTATATAGTGTGACCCAGCTTACTCAGTAACCTCGTGATATATGGTTATGGTTATTTATGTGGGAATTTTAACATCGCTTGCATCAAGATCAAGTCACGGCAAGACAATCATGCAATGACTAAGCATTTCACTGGGCAGCTGTAGAGTGAGGAGAGAGAAATATAAGAAGTTTTCCTTCTCCTCATGGCATAGTGGCATGGACATCACAGCAGGAATTAACTGCCCCACAATGTGTTTGTTAAGTTAAACAGGTGGGCAGCCCAGGTTGGGTAAGACACCAACACTCTCGCGAGGATACCCGAGTTGTCTATTCTTAATTGGAATTGTTGTTTCCACTGTTACGGCCCGCCCGTAACATACTCCACTACCATCATCTCCTCCGCTTGTTACCTCGTTCGCCACCTCTCCGCCTCCCCTTCCACATCACCGTCTCGTGAACCTTCCACACTACTGTCTCATGAACCCTCCACGTCACCGTTTCATGAAACCCCGCTACTGTTCCGAAGTTGGATTCACGCGGCCCCATTCGACTCAACCGGAAGTGTTAAGCCAGCTCTTGGCTTTCTGGAAGTCAAGTCGAGGTCCAGGCCTCAACCAGTGAACACAACGCCTCTTGGGTCTACCGTGGGATCAACCATCACCCAGCACTTCACCACTGCGACACCGCATAAGTGTGGTGTAAAACTGTAAATATAATAATAGGGTTTTTATGTACAACTGCCGAGTGCTCGCCTAAGAGTTAAGATTATCATTGGATTGTTATTACCAACAAAGTACCCTAAGCTTGTTAACATGCCTGTTCACCATCACCTATACTACTGTATATATAGTCCGGTCAGAGCAGCGCAGGTCACTTGCTGGCCGGCTGCCTTCCTGCCTACAAGTCCAGGTTCATCTGTAATACCTGTTGGGTGAGTCACTCTTAGTATTTTGTATTTCCGTTCGTTTGCGTACTTGTGTTAAGGTTATCGGATGTAATTTATGAACGTATTGTGACAACCTTGCAATTGACTTGCAGGTCTCTGTGTTACCGCTCGCACGTACCTTGTAATAAAACTCGGCAGTGGAGCTATGGTTCTGGTTACCTCCAAATTGGTGACCCCGGAGTGACCGGCCGGTGATCGGAGTGACGGGCCGGCGATCGGAGTGACTGACTGGCCGGCGACCGGTGGACAGGCGGGGAACACAGCGACACATCCGGGAGTGAAGCGGCAGTCGTTACGAGTGACGTGGCGGCTTGTTGCCTATTTACGTCTTCCAGGTCTATGTAGCTGGCTGTTACACATACCAACACTCCGTTCTGCTACAGTGGTACTGATCGAAACCCTGCTAAGCTCCCCGAGTCCTCACGGCTTCAGATGTGTTGGACTGTCAGCGCAGTGTGTTAGCCTGCGGTCACGTTTATGCACAGTAAGGAACATTTTTTTTTTTTTTGGTGACAGTGACTCGCAATAATGTCTGATCCTGTCAAGAGTGTCACCACTAGCGTAGCTGCTGCGGCTGTGGCGGTTAAGCCACCAGTGTTTGATGAGACCGCGGTAGCAAGATGGTTTAGTATCATTGAATCACATTTCATTTTGGCGAATATAACAGTATCTAGCACCAAGTTTCACCATGTGCTGTCAAATTTGCCTGTTAGGGTTCTTAATCAGGTGAGTGATGACGTGATCCAATCCGTTTGTTATGACAAACTCAAGACAGCCTTGACTAATTTATTCTCACACTCTAAGCCAGAACTTTTTGATTCATTAGTGACTCAGAACCAAATCTCGATCACTAAACCTACTTAGTATTTGCGTGAATTACGCAAGATAGCAACTCCATTGGCTCTTGGTGAGGAATTTCTTAGAATAAAATTCATAAAAGCCTTGCCAAACAACATCAGGCCTCTAATTGCCACTTATGATAGCAGCACGTCATTGGAGGAGCTAGCCAGAGTCTCACGACACCCTTATGTCTTATAACGTGAACTGTGGTGCCCAAGTCAATCGGGTGTACACATCCAAACCATCATACTCACACAGAGATCCAACAGGTGGAAATATGACTATAAATTATGCCCACTCTTCTATTCCAGTTGGTGTTAGAGCTTTCCATGACATGCAAAGGCCACGGGTATGTAGGTATCATTTATATTATGGACAAAATGCCAAGTCATGTAAACCTTGGTGCATGCTGTCTTCTTCAAAGGTTGGTCTCAAGATGTTGCCAAGTTCTCGGCGACCTTCACGCTCGTCATCCCCTTCTCGTTCACCAAGCAGACCAGGTACTAACCAGCCACTCCTTGATTTTTCGGAAAACTAGGTGGGCAATCTGTGAACTTAACAACCGTCGGATTGCCATTTAAGATTAGTGCCAAAATCGGTTGTAAGACTTATTCCTTTATTATAGATACTGGTTCCTTTATTTCATTGTTGCCTTACCACCCTGATATGTTGCCATTCCTAAGACCAACTAATGTTAATTTAACTAATGCTTCAGGTGAAGTGATTAAGTGTCATGGTGAAGTCAATGTGGAGCTCGGGATTCAACGCCTACGGCGTTCTTTCCCGTGGTCATTTGTGGTGGGTAGTGTGACACAACCCATCCTTGGGACAGATTTTTTGAGTGCTCAAAATTTACTTGTGGATGTAGAAGTAATACACTCTTTGATCAAACAACCAAAAGTAAAATTCCCCTGGAAGCTTCAAGTTCCCTATTGCTAGCTTATAATATCGATTATGGTATTCATGACTCTAATGTTCAATCTTTACTTTTAAAGTATCATATACTTACAGCACCATTACAGCTTCACTCTGAAAACTGTGCGGAAGGAGCCATTGCCCATCACATAGATACTGGAAATTCCTCTCCAGTTCATCTCAAGGTTAGACCTCTCACAGGTACGAAACTTGAAGCAGCCAAACAGGAATTCAAATTTTTGTTAAATGCTGGTATTATTCAGAGATCGAATTCACTTTGGGCGTCGCCACTCCACCTCGTTCCCAAGAAGGAGCCAGGCACATGGCGGCCGTGCGGTGATTGCAGGGGTCTAAACAGTGTCACGGTAAGCGATAAGTATCCCATTCCTCATTTGCGTTCGTTAACGATGTCTTTAGATGGTAAAACTGTGTTTACAAAATTACATTTACAGAGAGCTTATCTACAAATCCCAGTTGCTGCCTGTGACATTGCTAAGACTGCAGTCTGTACACCTTTTGGGCTCTTTGAGTATAAATACATGCCTTTTGGTCTTAAGAATGCAGGGGCCACCTTTCAGAGGTTCATGGATAGTATTCTAGCCAACACTGATAATGTTTTTTGTTATCTTGATGACATCCTTGTGGCTAGTACCTCGATTGAGGAACACTTTACTGACTTAGATAATGTTCTTGCAATACTTTTTAAGCACAAACTAAGACTGGATGTGAACAAATGTACTTTCTTTAAACCTATAACTAAGGTAGCTACGAGCAGCATCTTTAGTGGGCCAAACGTTTCGACATTTCATCTTATGCCATCATCAGTGGTCTAAAATAAAATAAAACGATAAAACAAATATAAGTATAAAATAATAAAGTAAAAATAAAAAGAGTATTACAATGGTAAAAATTCACACTATCATAAGTGGGTATGCTGACAGAGTATTGTTGAGGGATGGCTTTACTTGGGAAATATATAGGGATTCCAGTATTCTTAAACTGTTTCTATTACAGGTGGCGAGGATACGGAAATAACTGAGATAGGGTTGAACCTTACATGAGAGGCAGTGGTCGTATCGCGGAAAACGGGCGTTGTGCGGGCGCCCTGTTCTGACAGACTGGCCTAAATGCTCGCTGGCTCGATTTATAAGTGAGCGCAAGGTGCTACCCACATACTCAGCCTGGCAGCTGGGACAAGTGAAACAATAAACAGCCGACGAGCGTAAAAGGCAGTTGGCAGAGTGTCCTTAAAAAGGAAAAAACTACCTATACATATATTATTTTAGACACAATACGAAAATGTTTATCAGGATAATATTTTGTAAGTTTTTCATAGAGACTTACAAAATATTATCCTGATAAACATTTTCGTTTTGTCTACAAATAATCTATGTATAGGTAGTTTTTCCTTTTTAAGGACACTCTGCCAACTGCCTTACGCTCGTCGGCTGTTTATTGTTTCACTTGTCCCAGCTGCCAGGCTGAGTATGTGGGTAGCACCTTGCGCTCACTTATAAACCGAGCCAGCGAGCATTTAGGCCAGTCTGCCAGAACAGGGCGCCCGCTACACAACGCCCCGTTTTCCGCGATACGGGACCACTGCCTCTCATGTAAGGTTCAACCCAATCTCAGTCATTTCCGTATCCTCGCCACCTGTAATAGTTTAATAATACTGGAATCCCTATATATTTCCCAAGTAAAGCAATCCCTCAACAATACTCTGTCAGCATACCCACTTATGATAGTGTGAATTTTTACCATTGTAATTCTCTTTGTATTTTTACTTTATTCTTTTATACTTATATTTGTTTTATCGTTTTATTTTATTTTAGACCACTGATGATGACATAAGATGAAATGTCGAAACGTTTGGCCCACTAAAGATGCTGCTCGTAGCTACCTTAATTATTGCTTTCCTACTGAAAATACGACTTCCCAGAAATCAACCTGTTTCGGATATTCTTTAAACCTGTATTGAGTTTTCTAGGATATGAGGTGAGTGCTGTTGGAGTTCGACCACCACCCGATAAAGTTGCTGTTATATCAGAATTCCCCTTACCTGGAACATCTAAGGAGCTGAGAGAGTTTATGGGTATGCTCAACTTCTTCCGGCAAATGATCCCAAGGTTTGCTGAAATAGCTCATCCGGTAACGGAATTGTTGAGACAACCATTCTACTAATTCTCTCCATTGGTCAGATTCAGCTAAAGCCTCTTTTGATTGTTTGAAGCAGGCTTTACTTGACTGTCCTACTCTAGTTTATCCCTCTACTTCCTCCACTCAATACCAACTTGTAACTGACAGTTCTGGTCTGGCTGTTGGTGCGGCACTCTACCAAATGGTGGACGCTAAACCATCGCCTATAGGGTTTTTCTCTAAGAAATTGTCTAATGTCCAGAAAACTTACTCAACATATGATAGAACTCTTAGCAGCTTATCTTGCTGTGCTGCATTTTCGATCTGTTATAGATGGTCATGATGTAACGCTTTTCCTGGATCATAAACCCATTGTGTCTGCTTTCTATTCTAAGTCTATACCTAAATCTGATCGCCAACAGCGCCAACTGTCCTTTAATTCTGAATTTGTAACCTCACTTCAATATATTCGTGGTGACAATAATGTTGTTGCAGATTGTCTGTCTCGGTCAACTCATGCAGTCACAGTGGATGTTTTTGATATCCATGGTATAGCGAGAGCTCAACTGGATGATGCTGAACTTCAAGATTATAGAGCGCTTGGTTAAATATGATGTTTCCCATGATCTTACATTGTGGTGCGATAGATCAACAACTTCTCCTAGACCTTTTGTGCCAGCCTCTCTTAGGGGTGCAGTTATTTCATCTTTGCATAATATTTCTCACCCTGGGGTTAAGTATACTGCAAGGTTAGTTAAAGAACGGTTTTTTTGGCCAAACATTGATAAACATGTACAAGACTTTGTCAATCATTGCCTTCCTTGCCAAGATTCTAAAATTCACAGACACGTACGCGCACCTGTCACACCTATTAGTGCACCAACGGGTAGATTTCACACTGTTCACAATGATATTGTGGGTCACTTACCTTCTGCGAAACTGCCTAATTATCCTTATCCCTTGCCATTGAAGTATATTTTGACGTGTATTGACAGGGCTACGCGATGGACAGAGGCCATTCCCCTTGTCAATACCACCTCGACCTCTGTCGCGATTGCATTTATGAACGGCTGGGTGACGCGTTTTGGCGTTCCCCTTCATGTGGTGACTGACAGGGGTGCTCAGTTTGAGGGAGAGTTATTTTCCGATCTGGCTTCCCTAGTGGGATTTCATCGTGTTCGCACGACGAGTTATCACCCCCAATCTAACGGTGTCCTTGAAAGGCATCATAGACGCCTGAAGGCGGCTATTAGAGCGCGGAAGGAAAACTGGTTTACTTACTGCCCTCCCCATTGTTTTATTAGGTTTCCGTATGATGCCAAATAGTTCTAATTTTTCGTCTTTTACTGCTGTTACAGGGGCGTACATGATGTGTCCTCACCTGCTATTTTTTATGCTTCACAGACTCACACTACGGATGACACCTTACAGTTCTTCATCAAGGAAATGAGGGCTATAAATTTTGAATCCTTTGCAGCTGGTGACTGTCACACTCTTAGTGATTCTTATGTCCCTAAGGACTTGCGTACGTGCCCTCGGGTCTGGGTGCGTGTTGACCGTGTTCGGAAGAGTTTGGAGGCACCTTATACTGGTCCGTACGATGTTGTTCGGAGAGAGCAAAAGTACTTCCTTCTTCAGCTTCCTCAGGGGGAAACAGCAATTTCTATTGATCGCCTTAAGCCTGCCTATGAGCTGCCGAAGGACCCGTTCCCTGTTCCTCATGCGAGTGTAGATTGCGGCAGTTCTTTAAGTAATCCTCTTGTCTCTCCTTCCTCTCTTTCTATTCCTCTTTTTCCAGACCTTGTTTCTAGCTCTCCTCAACGTACGCGTTCCGGTAGGGTAGTGCGTTTTTGTATCACTACTATCACTACTTTTGATTGTTATTGTATACACACTTTTTGTGATATTTATGTGCAGTCTCTATGTTTCATGTTTATTTATTTATTTATTTTATTATTAGTTTTTTTTTTTTTATTGCTTGATGTTCATTTGGGGTATCTTGTGTTCTGTTTTGCTTGTAATGTTTGGTACTCCGTACTTCTGGAGGGAGTACTGGGGTGTAAAACTGTAAATATAATAATAGGGTTTTTATGTACAACTGCCGAGTGTTCGCCTAAGAGTTAAGATTATCATTGGATTGTTATTACCAACAAAGTACCCTAAGATTGTTAACATGCCTGTTCACCATCACCTATACTACTGTACATATAGTCAGGTCAGAGCAGCGCAGGTCACTTGCTGGCCGGCTGCCTTCCTGCCTACAAGTCCAGGTTCATCTGTAATACCTGTTGAGAGAGTCACTCTTAGTATTTTGTATTTCCGTTCGTTTACGTACTCGTGTTAATGTTATCGGGTGTTATTTATGAACGTATTGTGACAACCTTGCAATTGACTTGCAGGTCTCTGTGTTACCGCTCGCACGTACCTTATAATAAATCTCGGCAGTGGAGCTATGGTTCTGGTTACCTCCAAATAAGTATCACTTACCCTCGTCCAGTGTTTTCCACATTGCCTCCATATAGGATTAGGATTATTGTTAGGTATTAAGTTGGGTTCTTTATTGTTGTATTTATTACTGTGTTATATGCATATGTGTATGTCATTTTCCTGTTTTATGTTATATATCTGTGTTTCATGTTATATATGTGTGTCAGTTTCATTATGGGTTATTAAAATAGCTTTTTAAAGTGCCCCCTTTGTATTTCCTCACCAGTTGAACCTACAGTGTTTTTTTTTTTTATTGTTATTGTTCACCGGCTTCCCGATGCCAATCTTACCCGTTTAACCGGTGAACGTAACAATTTGCGACCGTGACAGGATTATTGTAACCCATGTTCAGTGTTCCATTTTTCCAGTGACTTTTTTTCTGTGATTACTTGTGTTTCTGTGGTGTTGTGACTTTGATGTGTTATTTTTTTTCTGTGATTTACTCTGCGTGTGGTTTAAATTTACCTTTGTGCGATCAATTGGCTCCTTTTGGGTTGAAAGTTCTTCGTGATTTTCATTGGTATCGCACAGCAGTGGTAGAACAGGAAACCAGGTAGAAAGGCGTGTTCACCGATAGCACTTGTCTCTATTTTTTGCACATAGGCAGGTGTGTAATAAATGTTATTCAAGTGTTGGGATCATCATATGTTCATGCGAACCCTCAATCTCCTCACTTCGCGGATCATTTTTTTCTCGCTAGTTACAATCGGCTAGTCTCTCAGACTAATCCGCCTCTTTATCAATAACAAGTCTCAGTACAATTCGCTCCTCACTCTCAAGTCTCGTAACTAGAGTAATCCGGATCCCTCTTAATGCCGTAACTCTCTAGTTTACCCCCTCATTAGTGATTGTACTCATAAGTGTTTGCTTAAGTATAATCTAGGTAATTTCCAAGGTTGCCTTTATTATCACTCTGCCAAGTTCCTCACTTAAGTAATTCGCTTACCATTTTTGTTGTTGTTGTTTAACATCTATATAATATGACTTCCGCTCAGTTTAACGTTGAAGATTTTTGTGCTGACCCTTCTCTGGAACAACATAAATATGCTAATATAAAGAAGGTCCAATGGAAAGCCATCACTAAACATTTTGATGTTCCTATCACGTCTCAGATGACTAAAGAGGTTATTAAGAATGTAGTTGTTGAACATCTAGTGCAAGAAGGTCAGTTGCTAGGAAATGCCATAGATGAGTTAACTCCCATGTCAGCCTCTACGAGGATACACAGTCTCCAGGAAGAACAGGATAAGAGTAGAATAAGTCAGTGGGAAATTGAGAAGCTTAGACTAGAATACCTGCAGCAGGAAAACCAAATGCAACTAGAGACAGAAAAAGAAGAGAGAGAACTACGGAAAAAAAATGAGAGAGAATTTCAGTTACAACTTAAAAAGCAGGAGAAAGAGTTAGAAATTCAGGAGTTAGCTCTACGAAATGACGCTAAGTTTAGAGGGGAAGAAATAGATATAAAGAAACAGTTAGCAAGCTTTAATCCTGCTACAGCTGCTCCGCTAGTTCCCCCTTTTGATGAATCTGATGTTGACGGGTCATTTCACGCTTTTGAGAGCATTGCTAATAGGAATAAATGGCCCAAGGATCAGTGGGTGTCTCTCCTTGTCCCTAAGCTAGTAGGAAAAGCTTATAGGGTATACAACGGCCTTAGTGATGAGGTAGAATATGAAGAGATCAAAGGTAACATTCTAGACGCCTACTCTATCACTTCTGATGGATACAGACAACAGTTCCGAAAGTATGTGAAACCAGAGTCTCACACCTATGTTGAATTTGCTAGTGAGAAACTAAGACAATTTAAGAAATGGTTAGCCGCCCTTAACATTACCACCTTTTCGGAGTTGCTCAATCTAATGGTCCTGGAAGAATGGAAGAACAAGTTACCCTTTAATATTCTGAGGCATGTGGAAGAACGGGAGAGAGTGATCTTATGTCTGCCGCTAAAGTGGCTGATGCGTTTGCTTTGTTGATGGGATCCCTGGGTAGTAGAGGTCGTGGTTCACTATCTAATGTTAGGTCCTCCTTTGGGGAAGGTTTTGGGGCGCGGGTGGTAAGCCGACCGGATTCTCGCCAAATGCATATAATTCCCCCTGGTGTACATACTGTAAGAAGCCAGGTCACACGATCCAAAAATGTAGACACCCAAATTGCAAGGGTTCTCAACGTCAACTTTCTTTTGTGGCCCCTAAACCTAACACATTTGAGAACAAGAAACCAGTGGCTCTAGCTAACCCTGTCAACTCTCCTCTAAAACTTTATGACTCGTACATGTATCAAGGTAAAGTGTCCCTGACTGATGGTAAAGACAAGGCAATAAATGTCAAGGTTCTGCGTGATACAGGTGCTGCCCAATCCATCTTAAGGGAAGATGTCATCCCTAACATCAAACAGGCTTTCACTGGGGAGAAGGTGATCCTTACAGGTCTTGAATCACAGCTCTCTTATCCCTTGGCAAAAATTAGCTGCCCTTTCATTTCAGGAGAGGTTGAGGTAGCCATTAAACCTGGTAAACTGCCAGTACCAGGGATACATCTTGTACTGGGTAATGATCTTGCGGGTCATTTGGCTGTTCCAAACTTAATTGTTCTTGATTCTCCCTTAACAGAAAGTCCCACTAAGACCCTGGACGAAACATCCCCCCACTTCTTTCCAGTGTGTGCAGTCACCAAGTCTCAGTCCCCTGCCCTGTCACCACCTCCTCCACCAATGATTGCCTCTACTGACAACTTGTACAATAACATCATTTCAAAGAAGAATTTGATTAATGCTCAGGAACAGGATCTCACTTTGGCTAAGATTAGACATGTTCCCAGTGAGACAAAGGATATGTCTAAATTGCCTTGTTTTTATTATCAGGAAGGAGTCCTGATGCGTGCCTACAGACCTCCTGAACTGAAATAACTAGACACCTGGTCAGAAACACATCAAGTTGTCATCCCCTCGTCTGTAAGACCAGCCATTATAGAACTAGCTCATGATGGATTGTCAGGTCATCTAGGCATCCAAAAACCTACAAGAAGGCTCTTCAACATTTTTTTGGCCAGGAATGAAAAGGATGTGTCACACTATGTAAAACATGTCACATATGTCAAATTGTGGGTAAGCCTAACGAACGCCTTGTGCCAGCTCCTCTGACGCCTATTCCAGTTCAGACGGAGCCCTTCGAAAAGATCATTCTAGACTGCGTAGGGCCCTTACCCAAAACCAAACGAGGGAATCAGTATTTGTTAACCCTCATGGATCCCACTACCAGGTACCCTGAAGCATTCCCTCTTAAGAACATCACATCAAAGACCATTGTAAAACATCTAATACATTTTTTCACCTCGGTAGGAATTCCAAAACAAATTCAGTCTGACAAGGGTAGCAATTTCACTAGCCATTTTTTCCAACAGATAGTGAATGAGCTAAACATCGACCATGTTACCTCCTCGGCTTACCACCCCAATCCCAAGGCTGTCTGGAGCGGTTTCACCAAACATTAAAATCCATGATGAAGAAGTATTGCTTGGAGCATCAAGGAGACTGGGATGAAAGTATCTCTTTCCTTCTCTTCGCTTTAAGAGAATCTCCTCAAGATTCTTTAGGTTACTCCCTTTTGAATTACTCTATGGTAGACAGATCAGGGGGCCTCTCAAAATATTAAAGGATCAATGGTTTACTCAAAATACTCCTTCAAGCCCCAGTGTGTCTGACTACATCAGTAACCTTAAGAATAAAATCAGTGAAGTCAGATCTTTTGCTAAATCAAACTTCCTCAAATCTCAAACTAAAATGCAACAGAATTCTCTTCCCAAATCTGTCATGAGAAGTTTCAAACCAGGAGACAAGGTTTTACTTTTCTCCCACTCCAGGCAATGCTCTTCACAGTAAGTTCATGGGACCTTATGTTGTGGCTCAAAAACTAAGTCCATTAAATTATGTGGTCCACACTCCTGACCGTCGTAAGGATTCCCAACTAGTTCATATTAATCTAATGAAACCTTACCACTCCAGAGAACCAGAGGACGACTTGTCTCGCACTGTACCTGTATGTCTGGTAGGGAAGGAGTCTGGTCCTGTGCCCCCCGAGGAAGAGTCCGACATCGAATTCCTCTTCTCGTCACCTAAAGGACGCCCCTCAAACAGCCAAATCATGTCCAACCTTGATGAGGTGTTTCTTTCCTTAACACCTTCACAACAGTCTGATCTTAAAAAGTTATTGCTAGACTTTTCAGAAATCACAGGTGACCTTCCAGGACTTTGTAATACTATCCAACATGACATAACATTAATATCTAATGACATCAAGCCTATAAGACAACCAGCCTATCGCATTTCACCCATTAAAAGAGACTTGATGAAAAAAGAGGTAGACTATCTGCTCTGTCATCACCTTGCAGAACCTAGTATATCCCACTGGGCTTTTCCCTGCCTTTTAACATCTAAGCCAGATGGTAGTAGTCGATTTTGCACCGACTACAGGAAATTAAATAAAGTGACGGTACCAGACTCCTACCCATTGCCCTTGATAGAGGACCTTATAGATAGTATAGCAGTAGCCAAATTTGTAACCACTATAGACTTACTACCAGATTCCCCTCTCGGACGAGGCCCGAATATTATCCGCCTTCATCACCCCCTTTGGGCTATACCAATACACAGTGATGCCCTTCGGCTTGTCTAATGCTCCCGCCACCTTCCAGAGGGCTATAAATTACATCACCCAAGACTTGGAGGGAACAGCTGCATATCTGGACGACCTGGTGGTGACTTCGGACGACTGGGTGACACATCTGACCCGTCTTCGGAGGCTGATGGGTCGGTTGCAGGAAGCCGGGCTTACAATCAACCTGGCCAAGTCCACCTTCGGGAAGTCTACGGTGGTCTACCTGGGACATGTGGTGGGGAACGGCAAGGTTCGCCCCAAGAGAGCTAACGTGGAGGCCATCCTTGGCTTCCCTGTCCCTACCACCAGGAAAGCTCTCATGAGGTTCTTGGGGATGGCTGGTTTCTACAGACGATTCTGTAGGAACTTCTCCACCCTGGCCGCCCCTGACGGACCTTATCAGCACTTCCGTCCCCCCACTGGACCCCGACCTGTGACCAAGCCTTCCAACACCTCAAGGCGTTCCTCTCCTCGGAACCAGTGGTCTGGACGCCAGATCACTCCCGCCCCTTCCATCTACAAGTGGACGCGAGTGGAGTTGGAGTGGGTGCTGTCCTACTACAAACGGACCCCACAAGCGGCATCCTCCATCCCATCGCCTATCACTCCGCCAAGCTGAAGAAACATCAACTCAACTACTCCACCATCGAGAAGGAGGCTCTGGCACTCGTCCTGGCGCTCCAACGTTTTGAGTGCTACCTTCATCCTGGTCCTCAAACTACGAAGGTCTTCACCGATCACAATCCTCTGGCCTTCCTTCACGCCATGAAGAACCGAAACCAACGCATTCTTAGGTGGGCCTTGTTAACTCAACCCTTCAACTTGAAGTCCACCATATCAAGGGGGTGGACAACATCATCGCCGACGCCTTATCAAGATCTCCCGTCTCACCTCCTTCATGAGCCCATTACGGAGGTCTTAGGGGGGAGGAAATGTTACGGCCCGCCCGTAACATACTCCACTACCATCACCTCCTCCGCTTGTTACCTCGTTCGCCACCTCTCCGCCTCCCTTCCACGTCACCGTCTCGTGAACCTTCCACGCCACCGTCTCATGAACCCTCCACGTCACCGTTTCATGAAGCCCCGCTACTGTCCCGAAGTTGGATTCACGCGGCCCCATTCGACTCAACCGGAAGTGTTAAGCCAGCTCTTGGCTTTCTGGAAGTCAAGTTGAGGTCCAGGCCTCAACCAGTGAACACAACGCCTCTTGGGTCTACCGTGGGATCAACCATCACCCAGCACTTCACCACTGCGACACCGCATAAGTATCACTTCCCCTCGTCCCGTGTTTTCCACATTGCCTCTATATAGGATTAGGATTATTGTTAGGTATTAAGTTGGGTTCTTTATTGTTGTATTTATTACTGTGTTATATGTATATGTGTATGTCATTTTCCTGTTTCATGTTATATATCTGTGTTTCATGTTATATCTGTGTGTCAGTTTCATTATGTGTTATTAAAGTTTTTTAAAGCTTTTTAAAGTGCCCCTTTGCATTTCCTCACTAGTTGAACATGCAGTGTTTTTTTTTTTTTGTTATTGTTCACCGGCTCCCCGATGCGAATCTTACCCGTTTAACCGGTGAACGTAACACCACATACTAGAAAGTTGATCTGTGTGATTTGGACTTTTGAGTGACACAGACATGTCTTCATGTTTACTGTGGACTGGATTAATACACTTCCGATCAAGGAATGTGGAGATGATCATATAAGCCTCAATGCCAATTCACGAGAAAATCAACTTATATACATCTGATAATAAATAGGGTTTGATTTTGCCTGTGTTACTACTTAGAAGGAATTATGTAGAAAACACTTTATACCGACTTATTGCATATCTGTGTTTATAGAATGACACTGCAGGTACGTTTTATATTACCACTATGAGAGCGATCGGGACACGAACTGTGCTGCCACCTGGTGACAACCATTACTTCTCAAAACTTCATATCGGTAAATAAACACGCGCGGATCCACCCACACACCTACTCCTCCAAGACACCTGGCCGCCATAATATTTGCTCAACAGCAGCCAGAGTCTTGACCCAACAGACTGATGTGACTGTTCTCGTGAGTTCCACGCACCTAAAAAGAAACAGTTTCCGCCACAAACAAAACAAACATTGTTCAACTATCAATCACGGTGGTGCTCATTAACCACTCTATTATCCAGAGAGAGAGAGAGAGAGAGAGAGAGAGAGAGAGAGAGAGAGAGAGAGAGAGAGAGAGAGGGAGAGACAGGGGGGGGGGGCTGAAGGGGAGCCAAGTGGAGGTTCCCAGACATGGAATACAACAGAAGCTAATTTGATGTGAGGTGAAGCAGACTGGTGATGGAGGATGAGGAGGACTAGAAGCGGTAGTGGTGGTGGTGGTGGTGGTAGTGGCGGTGGTGGTAGTGACACTGGTGATGGTGGTGGTGGTGGTGGTAGTGGCCTTAGCCGCAACGGCTAAGGCCATATGGCGCCGCTTCAAAAATTAAAATGGCAGAGTAGTTATAAAAAACTATATACAAACAGTTAAAAGCAATACAATATTTAAAAACTTAAAAAGACAATAAAACGAAATAAAATATTAAAATGCAAAATAAAATAAGAATAAAATTCAAAGCTTTGGGAGAAGCCCAGCTTCTCCCAAAAACCTAAAGACGTCATGGCCCGGGGCCAGACACTCTGGTCCAAGGACCTTTGAGATATAATAGACACCGCTATTTCTACCGCGACAGCAGTAGAGGTAGTGGTGTCGTAACTCATTAATCAAACTAGGGCACTCTACAAGAAGGTGCCGTACAGTGAGCGGCACCAAGCAGTCATCACAATAAGGTTGTGGGTCCCTGGTCATCAGGTACCTTTGTGTGAGGTACGTGTGACCTATGCGCAGTCGCGCCAATAAAGTCTGTGCACAGCGATCCCGGACATGGGAGTATGTCCACTGAGGGATAGTGGAAGTAGTGATCTCTCCCATTTTCGACGTTGCGAACCCCCTTAGCTATCTCCTCTGCCAAATACATCTCGAAACGGAACAAGGGCAGGAGATGGAGCGCGACTTGCTGCCTCTTTAGCGAGGCGATCTGCGTGTTCATTCCCTGGAACCCCTACGTGACCAGGGACCCAACAGAACCCAACACGATATACTCGTTGTGTTATAAGATATAGCCACTCCAGGGCTGACACAACCAAAGGGTTTAATGATATAGGGCAAGAGAGAGAAGTAAGAGCACTTGGCGGTGGTGGTGGCGGTGGTGATGGTGGTGGTGGTGGTGGTGGTAGTGGCGGTGGTGGTGGTGGTGGTGGTGGTGGTGGTGGCGGTGGTGGTGGTAGTGGTAGTGGCGGTGGTGGTGGTGGTGGTGGTGGTGGTGGTTGTGGCGGTGGTGGTGGCGGTGGTAGAGGTGGGCTTGTCAGTTTCAGAGTGTAGGGTTGTTCAAAGAAAATACTTAAACAGAATACCTCTTAAACAATGTACTAATGTTTTCCAGTACAAGAGCCGTGACCGCAGCGCTCTTCACATCCATTCCAATTCATAATTCAGTTACTTGAGACACAGCGAATCTTGCACATTATGGAATTACCAACAAAGACAATCGTCGTCACATTCCTGGTTGACAAAAACAATGGCAGGCGAGCACGGCGCACAGTGGCACACAGAGCCTGCCTGCCTGGTGGTGGCGGGGGTGATGATAGTGGTGATGGTGGTGGTAGTGCCACCTGCCGCTCACACTGTTGCCCACCAAGCGCATCATGAAAAGCCTTCCACCACTGGACCAGGCGTGCTAAGTGACCCACCACTTTAATGTCATGTGTGTGTGTGTGTGTGTGTGTGTGTGTGTGTGTGTGTGTGTGTGTGTGTGTGTGTGTGTGTGTGTGTGTGTGTGCGGCCAAGCGTGTGTGTTCGTGTGATTGGAATAATAAGATAAACTTTTAACAAGGCAGTAGAAAATTGAGAGATGGAAAGAACTAGGTAAGAGAAAAAATATACAAAGCAAAGAAAAGGGAAAACGAAACAAAGAGAAGAGGATGAGGAAGAGGAGGAGTACAGAACTGATAATTTAAAATTAATTTCCCTCCCTCTCCACCTGGCGATGCGCCCTCTACGCATGCTCTCCACCCTTCTCTACTACAACACTTGCATCCGCCGACCGCCGGTGTGTTGTGGAGGAGACACCGTCCCACCGCCCTTCACCGCCACCCAGCAATACGTGGCAGGGCGTCCCTTGCTGTGTCCCTCTCTTCACACCTTCCTCTTTCCTTCCCTGCGCTACTTTACAAGATTTAGGTTGAGAAAAAGAATGACGAATGTACGCCTCCATGCCAGACATTAACACTTATGTTATCCATTCAGCACACAGAGATGGGTCTCTGACACGGAAACAGTAATCGCTCCAGGAAAAATCAGAATAATACCTCCTCAGGTACCACAAAAGGCAGAGGAAAAACTCCAGAGGCACCTCCGCTTTTGGGTATCCTGAAAAGGAATTAGAAATATAGAAATGAGATTGTGATCGGTAGAGCCTCCCCCCCCCAGATGGGAACCGCCTTGTCGTGGTGGGGGCTTGCGTGCCCCTGTGACCTGGCGAGCGAGGCTATAGGGGGCTTAGGCCCCTGCTCTGCCCTTTCTAGGGGGAGAAGGCTACCCATGCTAGTAAGGTCGCCAGTGAGGGGCCAGACTAAATGGTTCCTACGTAGGCTGCCAGTGGACCAGCTCTGTCGTGGACAAACATTCGTATCATGTGGGGCCTTTTTAAACGACTGGTCCGCATGGGGACGAGGTACCCCGTCCACGGCAGCCAGCGCTGCCTCCCATTGCAGTCCCAGTAGGTGGTTTCCCTTGCCCCTGGAGCCAACTTTTTTGTGTAGCTGTTTTTTTTATGAGAAAACACACAAAAAAAACATTCAGGTTCTCGTGAGGTGGCTGACCTGGCCCACGAGACGTCATCTTCAGGTCTGAGTAAGGAGGAGGATTCCCCTCCATAAGGGCCTCCAACAGCAGTCTCCTGTTCTGGAAGTTCTTTTGAGGGATGCATATCTGCTGCATATGACTCTCTTGTAATGGTAAATATTAATCCATCATTTTCCTATCATGCCTTGCACTCACTTCTCATCACTGTTTGAAAAAAATGGGTAAAGTAAAGGCAAGAAAAAGGGTAAATCTAGTGTCCCAAATAGCACACTCTTTAATGGGTAAATTGCACACAGTTTACCCTTTTGGAAAGGGATTACAAAATAATATTGAGTAAACATATAAGGATGATGATGATGATAGTGTAAGCTTACACAACTGCAATTTTTTTGGCCCACGACATTACGGTTCCTGGAACCTTTGGGCTTCCTTTGAAAATTACTTTTTCCCAAAACATTATTATTATTTTTTTTTTTTGGGTACTGGAGCCCAAACACCCAAAAACAATGAAAAAGGGCTTCAAATCCTGCACTAAATTTTGTGATCTTTGTCACAAAGATGGGCTCCCCGTTGATGAACACCTGAATGTCCGTCCTTCTGTGCCACCGACGTAGGTGATGGAGACTTGATCATCTGGGGAATGTAAAAAATGTTATTAGTATGTATACTTTTTTTACGTAACAAGGGTGTGGCCAAGGGAGAAATAAAAATGAAAGAAAAATCCTGCTGCTATGCCCATACCCTGCAGAAAGCGAAAGTCCAAGGAAAATCCAATTAGCAGAGCTGGTGTCTTGGTGTCCCTTTCATGAAAGATCTTAAGTCGTAAGGAGATGGAAATACAGACATAGGTAGAGAGTTTCAGAATTTACCAGTGAAAGGGATGATGGAGTGAAGATACTGGTTAACTCTTGCATTAGGGAGTTGGGCAGAGAAGCAATGAGAGGAAGCAAAGAGTCTAGTGCAGCGAGGCCACAGGAGGGGAGGATGCACGCATTAAGCAAGTTCAAAAAAGCAGTAACCATGAAAATAGCGATAAAAGATAGCTAAAGATGCAACACTGCGGCAGGAATAGAGAGATTGAAGACAGTCAGTTAGAGGAGGATTGTTGATGAGACGAAAGGAGAGCTGTGGGTGTGGAACCACCCCAAACATAAGATGTAGTAATAAAAAGATTGTGAACATCATGGAGATGGATGGCTGTGGTACCGTCTGAAAGCTGCCTCTCTATCATGGACATCACGAGAGCAGACTGAGTTAAACCAAGGTTTACGAGCTTTAAAAGTAGAGAAATAATGAGGAATGAATGCTTCCATGCCTGAGACAATCACCTCCACAGAACAAATCATGAGCATTTGGAATACTAGTTTGTCCGAAGTATGCAAAGATCAGTCACACAATGAACACAAAAAAAATAAATACTGCCCTGGGTCTCTAAGCTCCCCTCACACTATCCTAGTCATAATTTTATACATGGAAAAAAAATATATCAAGGTAAAAGAAATAAAACATACTTCAATGTTGTCCACGATCACCATTTCCTCATCCTCTCTGAAGAGTGATGGAATCATCTGGACAGCAAACAATAATCCATGTTCTGAAATATATATGCAACCATAAATATAATGGAAAAGTAATTATATATATATATATATATATATATATATATATATATATATATATATATATATATATATATATATATATATATATATATATATATATATATATATATATATATATATATATATATATATATATATATATATATATATATACATTATGTGAATTATATATACATGCCACTTCTACATCCCTCCATTACCTTTCCTCTCTTCTCCATTCAGAGTGTTGTTCAGGTTTTCCATGCACCTGCTGTAAAACTTGTTGAAATTTTTGCACCGTTGCTTGGTGAATTTCATTAGATGAATGAGGGAAGTATGTAGTTTATCCCACATTTCATCTGGGGTACCAATATCTTCATTCTTGGCCTCAATTGACAGCTGCAAAGACCAAAGACTTCTTAATAACACACGTAATAAATCTGATTATATATTTCTTGCATCAATTCATAGATGTGACTTCTATGTTTTACATGTTTTGTAAAATGGTTAATTGGTCACTGGTCAGCTTCACAATAAAATTGAAATGAATATTGTGTGGGGGAAAAAAAAAATAAAAGCATAAAGAACTTACAAAGTTCCTGTGCCGTAATGTTGGAAATTCCTCAAGAATTTCTGACACCGAAACCTCCGGGTTGTATCTCCTCCGTTGTCTGTACGAGGTATGTTCTCTCCATTTTCCGCTGGCACAGCTGGAAGTCCGGACTACTTTTCCTCATCGTCTCCTGCAGAATATTTAGGTGAATCTTGATGACAGCTTCTGAAATAAGGAAGCCATGAGTGATTTTCAAGAGTAACCTGGACGAAACCCTACCAGGCTTGGTAAATTCGCGTCCGTTACACAACTGCTGTCTATTTCACTAGTTTTTTTTTTTTTTATGCTGAATGCGTTTTTCAAGCTACATATATAACAGCCAACGTTTCCTAGCACAGCATGGGCACCCAGAAAACACAAGAGGGTACTTACAAAAAGAGCAGGGGCGATGTGTAGCGGTATAAGTCTTCACAAGGGGCTGACAACGTCCAACACGTGCCGGGAAGGCGGGAGCTTCGTGATTTCAGGGTTTGGCGGGCGTCTTCTTCCTCACAGAGCCGGTCGACACGCGCGCAGCGGAATCCGCGACGCATAAACACGAAAATTATATATATATATATATATATATATATATATATATATATATATATATATATATATATATATATATATATATATATATATATATATATGCCACCAACTTGTTTTATTAAATAACTGCTTCATTTTTCTTAAGAAACATATGTAAATTTGCGGAATTATCAATTTGTATGTCATATTTATGACGTAAACCCTGTTTTACAAAGAAAAGAACACCTAAATAAATGGTGCATTGAAAATTAATGTGGAAATGAAAAGGTAATTTACAAAGGGTTTATTATGAAAAAGATTTACCCTTAAAGAAAGGGTAACGTATGGGGAAAACGTAAATTATACACCCAATTTACCTATTTCACCAAGTTTACCTTGGCCTCATAGAAATTTACCCTTATCTTACCCCATATTTTTTTTACAATGAAGGCGTATGGTACGGTTGTTCGCATTCGACTGGATATGATAAAGACTTTCTTTCTAACTGCTGCTATGTGACGTTTATGTCATGTGATGAAGCCCGTTTAGCTTATGAACATGTAGCATCTCTGCCCCTCGCCGGCCATGGCTTTAAAAATGAATTTCTCCAGTCACATAATATTTCAGACGGTGACATGGATTACATCCCAAAAGTTTTTGTAAAGTATTTAGTTGTGGAATTTTACTCACGACTGCCCACCGTCGCCCTTCGTTTGACTAAAATTCCCACACCTAGTGACTTTGGGCCTGGAACACCATCTTCACTTTGGGAATGCGTAGAGGGTGTCCACTCTGTTAAGTCGCTTGAACTCACTGTAAACAGGGAATGAGACAGTGTAACTTATTCCCTAGTTTCCGTATTTCGACACCTGTAACAACATGTAACACTAGTACAAGAGTTCAAACTTCTTACTTTAATTGTTGGTTCGTCACACGTCGTAACGCCGACCTAAGTGTTACCCTATCCTACCTCTGGCCAGGGGTAAAACTACGGGCACTTAACTTAGGTAAGCGAAGCTCTTGTCGTTCGCCCACTTGTATGTTGGTGTGACTTGTGGCCCACTTGTATGTTGGTGTGACTTGTGGGTAAGTATGGAAGTTCTTGTTTCTCCCGTCTTGCCTTATTTCTTGCTATAATTCTTGTAATGTTCGTACACACTGAGGGTCCGGCAACTAACCCGACCTTTCCTGGCTGCCGTGAAGGTTCCGCTCTCGAATCCTCGAACCAGGTGAGCCTGAATACGAACCTAATCTAAAACTGTTGCTCACTGAACCGAATCAGTGACTTCGTGGTTTTAACTGATTCAACTAGTAATATTATGATTATTTTATACCTTGTTTCGTATAAATATTTTAATTTGTTACGTAACCGAAACCCTGTTAACCCAAACCATATACTTCTAACCCAAAAGCAAATAAAGTATGTACATACACCAGTATAAATCATTGAGAATTATCACTGTGGGACAAATTCCCACATCCTGGGGGGCCCTGAAATTTAATTGAACATGTTCAATGTTCTCAATTTCTTGCCAACAGAAGTGGTTGCATTTTTTTATGTACATCCTAATCCTCCACTTCTGTCTTGGTGTGATGACTGGAGTCATGCCACTGAGCCCGTGCTTTTAATGCAGCTTGGCGTTTGGGTCGCCGCTCTGTCGGAGTGTTTATAGTCTTATCCTCTGGCATGTCACTACTTATTTCTAATGGAATCAACTTCTCAATTGTTCTAAGAGTAACATTCCCTTTTGACAGAACCTTGATGACTCTGACTGTACCATTCTTATCAGGAAGTAATGAAACAATCCTTCCTAATGGCCATGACGTCCGTGGGCCATCACAATCTATGAGAACAATATCCCCAGGTTGTATTCGGCACTCTACTGAAGCTGTGCCACCACCGTAATGATGTTCTCTGAGAGAAGTTAAGTAATCTTGTTGCCAAATTCGATTCCACTGCTTTAAGATTTTGTTGAGCTGATGGAACCGCGAAGTTAACTCCTTCATACCTGGCATTTTCATACTGAGAGAAAAATCTGGATCAGCTTGGTACTCTCTGGTTATGATAGGTGGTATTGCTTCTATGAGAGCTCCATGGAGTAAGTGATTAGGCGTTAAAGCTTCAGGTTCATCAAGAGACTCTTGAACGTATGTAAGAGGGCGGTTATTTATCCTGGCTTCAATCTCTGTTAATAAAGTACGGAGTTCATCAACGGTTATTCTTTTGTTATGCAAGCTTTTACGAAGACACTTCTTCACGATCCCAACCATTCTTTCATAAAAGCCACCTTGCCACGGGGCTCCTGGTGGGATGAACTTCCATTCGCATCTTCGGGTCTTGAAGAACTCTTTTACTTCATCTTGACAAAGGTAGTTTCTTAGGAAACCTTCAGATGCGCGAAAATTTGATCCGTTGTCAGAAATTACTAACTCAGGACAAGATCTTCTTCCAGCAAATCTTCTAAAGGCTCTTAAAAATGTGTTAGCTGTCATATCTGTAACCAGTTCTAAATGAACCGCTCTTGTTGTGGCACAAGTGAATAAGCATATATATACTTTCATCGACTGATTCCCATCCTCATTGCCTGGATTTGTAATTTGTAAAGGACCAGTATAATCCACTCCCACAACTCTAAATGGCTTGGTTTGTTGAAGTTCTCGTGGCAAGGGTGGAGGTCCTGGGTACTGAAGCGGTCTTGCATCATACCGGCGACAGATTACACATTTCCTTATCATGGATTTTATAATCTGTCTTGCCTTGGGTATCCAAAAACCTTTCCTTATATGAATGAGTGTATCTGCTATCCCCCCGTGCAATGTGTTCTGATGGGCATCTAAGAGAACTAAGTTCGTAAACCAATGATTTTTAGGCAACAAAATGGGATGTTTACTACCATAGCTTAAGGGGCTGTTGTGCAGTCTCCCTTGACACCTTATTAACATATCTTTATCAAGGAATAACCCTAACTGATTAATCAGTCTACATCCGAGGGTCTTTGTAGACAGCTCAGAAATAGACTGTTTGTTGTTTTTGTTGCCACCAACCGTGGGGGTCTTTGTAGACAACTCCATAGTGGGGGTTTAATTTTTCTTTGCTCTGAGGGTCTCTTTAGACAACTCAGATTGGTGTAATTTGTTATTGTCATTACTAGATAAATACCTCAGTACCTTTAGTTCGCCATGGTAAATTTCACTTTGTACTCTTTGTATCCAATAAGTGGTAGGAGTCATGGTGTTAATTCTTTTGTTCCATCCTCTCCTTGTCATTATGCTTTTTATGAATTTTAACACATTGTTAGTTACTCTTAGTAACTTCCCAAGTGATGAATATTTTTCAGCATCTACAAGTACACTACCTTGATCACTGTCTTCCACCATAACCTTGACACTACTACTGGTAACACCAGCTACAGTGCATGACTTTTGCTTTGGCCATTGCTGTTTATCTGTAAGCCATTCTGGGCCATGATACCAGAGACTGTTCTTAGTTAACTGTTTTAGTGAAGCTCCTCTGCTGAGAAGATCGGCAGGGTTGCACTTGGTTTCAACATGTAAGAAGGTGAAATCCTTTCCAGACTCGCGGATTTCTGCTACTCGATTCTTAACGTAAGGCAGATTTGAATTATCATTTCTGATCCACTGAAGTGCTACTTCGTTATCTGACCAAATCATTGTTTCAGTGATACATAATTGATCCAGTGTTTGATGAATGTAAGAACCGAGTCTACTACCAATTGCCAAAGCTGTTAGCTCTAGCTGTGGTATGGTTCTACCTTTCAGCGGAGCGACTCGTGCTTTGCTCGTGAGTAGAAGTGACCTATCTGTAATGATATAGGCAACAGCACCATATGCTTTAAGTGAAGCGTCACAGAATATATGCAATGAACAAGTTCCCGTGTTACTCGCTACTGATCGTGGAAAATTAATTGTATGTAATTGTTCATATTCACCTGCTAAACATTTCCATTGTTCTACATAAGAATCTGGCAATGAGTCATCCCATCCTACCTGTAATTTCCAGGCTTCTTGGAGTAACATTTTTCCCCTTATGGAAACAGGTGAAAATAATCCTAAGGGATCAAAGAGTTTACTCACTTTGGCGAGTAAATTTCTCTTTGTCAAGGCATCTTGTGTTGAATATTTGACAGGCTTTACTGCTATATTATCCTCTTCTAGGTTCCACTGAATTCCTAACACTGTCGTCGTGCGAGGCACAGAATAGTCAGGAAAATCCTTTTATTTTCTCTTGTAATGTTGAATTATTTGTAGTCCATTGCCTTAAAGGCATGTTAGCTAAATGTAACTCTTTGTTAGCCTCATTATATATGGTAAGAAGTGAATTTTCATCAGATATGGTTCCTTGAAAATTGTCCACGTAAAAGTTTGATGCTAGTAATTCCTTAATAGGACTAGATGAATTTCTCAGGTGATAATCAATGGTAGCTTGCAACAGAAATGGAGAGCTGGTTGCTCCAAATAGTACAGACCTAAATCTGTACGTCTTAACTGGACTGTTTAGGGTTTTCGGATCTGATAACCAAAGAAATCGTGTATAATCTCGATCGTCTTTTTCTAAACCAATCCTTAGGAATGCCTTGGAAATATCTGCCGTGTAAGCAAACTTATTTGTCCTATAGGACAGCAGAACATCCACTAACTTTTTAGTTAATGTCGGTCCTGTCATCAAACAATCATTGAGTGAAGGGGCTCCTGCAGTTTCTCTGGCGCTACAGTTTAAGACTATCCTTAAAGGCGTAGTACTAGACTCCTTGTATACTGCATGATGAGGTAAATAGTGAGTTCTATCACTAGGTTGAGCATCTGTAACTTCCTCTATAAATTTTGACTTCAGTTGTTCAGTTATTACCTCATGATAGGTTTCTACCTGGTTCTTTTTCGTAAGTTCCTTCACTATGGAATACATTTGTGCCAAGGATCTGTTATAGTTATTAGGCAGCTCAGGTTTATCTACCTTCCAGGGCAGTCTAACCCAGTATTGCCCACCATCATACCTTACGGTGTCCAGGTATTCTTGATAAGAAATTTGGTCATTTGGAGATGGTTTGGTGGGATTAATACCTATGGCATCCAAATCCCAGAGTTTATGAACTGAGTTCTGATCATCCTCCAGTTGTGTTTCTACATCAACTAAAGGGTTCACATGACTTGTTATTTTCATTACTATTACTGACTCAGGTATTATAACCTGTGTGGAGTTTGAGTTGTCCGCAGAACAGTAGCTGCTAGGTATTTTTCCTGTGATAATGTATCCAGCAGGGGATTGTAACAGATTGACACCCATTTTAACTGTATGGTGTGATATGAAGTCAAAGTAGTGATCAGCTCCAATTAATATATCAACAGGTCCTAATTTATCATTTTGTACCAGCGGAGAGGCTAATTTAATCCTCTGACTGGCCAGTAATCTGGTAACACTCGTCAGACCAGCAGTCAAGATAGTTTCAGGCAGCTCGTCAACCACAAGTGCTGTAATTCTTTTCCTCCTGTTACCCATCCTGATCACAGGTTTCACTATCTGGAAATCTTGTGTCGTTTCCTTGCTCATGAATCCCTTCACAGTCAATTTTCTAGTTGATTTAATGGACATACCCGTTTTTTGCACAATACTTCTAGTGATAAAGGTCTTCTGTGAGCCTTGGTCAAAGAAAAGATTTACTCTGCTTCTGTCATCATCTAGTGCGGCTTCAGCTATGGCAAGAGCTACTCCGGAAGGTTGAGAAGTAGTTGATACATTGACATGATTTACATTAGCTGACTCTGAACCACTTTGCTGTGACTTCAGTCCGCTAGTCTGAGTGGCGTCTGCATTGTAAGATTTATCATACGTTTTACATAATACAGTATGGTGATTACCCCTTTGGCATCTTCGGCATCCTTGCAAATTTACATTGCAAAACTTCACATGGTGTTTGCCCATGCATCGATGACAGAGTCTAAGCTCCTTTAATCTCAGGATTCTTTCATTACCTGAACTGTACTTACTGCAGAATGATGACTTGTGATCTAAGCCACAGAATATACATTTATCATCTAATGTTGACTTCATCTTCTTTCCTTGGGCGTTAGTTGTAAAATATGTTCCAATCTGATTTGACTTTGGGCGATCTGACGTTACACTGTGTCCCTCTGCCCGTGTTGACTTGTTCGATTTGTGTTGTGTTTCAATCTCCATGTGTAAAATAAGATCTCTAATGCCTTCATTTAATTCTTGAAGATCAAAGAAATTTTTCTCATATTTCAAGTACAACTGCCTTATTGTGGTAGTGTGTAGCTTGTGTTGGAAGAGAGAAGCGATGATCCACTCACAGCTAGAGTAGTCATGCTTATTTGCCAAACTTCTTGTCAAATTCAGCAGACTAACTCTAAATTTCTCAAGATCGGCTCGGTTGTGTCTGGGATGTTCTAGGTTCACGATGTTCTGGAGAAGGCAGTGTTTTATTTTCTCCTCGTCTCCATACGTTTCTTTAAGTGTGTCAAGGGCACTCTGGTAATTAGCCGATATCGAACTGTAACCTTTGACCAAGTCAAATGCACGGCCCTTTAACTGTGTTTTTAGATACTGCAGTTTGGTGACTGGTTCTAGGTCAGATCTACTGCCTACTTGCGCTTCAAACTGATCTATGAATGCCTCATATTCTGTTAATTCACCTGAAAATATAGGTAACTGTATGGTAGGAAGTTTTGGTTTAGTGGACGTAACAGTAGCAGTGTTCTGAGCACCTGATCCTTGTCCGCTCGTTGAGATGGCTTGGTTTACCAGGAGTCTCACTCTTGCTATATGATGTTGATAGTTTTTGTGTAGATCATAATAATCTTTTTGTAGTTCTTCAATCTCATCCTCGGTTTCATCAGATTCAAGCAAAAGTCCCTCTACTGTCGTGGAAGCTTGTTCATATTGCTCCCATCTAGTCGTTAGGGTTTTAATAGTGGCTTGTAACTCGACCGCATCCAAGTCCTTTGCTTAACTAGAGTTTCAGCGTTGTTAGTGGCACGAGTAAGATGACCTTTAAATGCCTTGAGAGATCGTTTTGCCTTTGTCAAATCCATGACGGCTAAAGATGACTAATTATTTATGAAATACTGGATAACTCTTCTGAATTTCCGACGAAGATGAGCTTTCGTCTCATCAAAATGAACACCGTCCACTACACCACGCTGAAATGGTTTGGCACCAACACTAAGGAACTGAACATATGACTTATTCTTGTATTTCCTTTTAAGTCTGTTATTTATATTATTGGCCACTTTGTTGTACTGAGAGCTTGTAACATTGAATCTATTCCCCGTAGGTGGATCTCGATGTTCTATCAAGACTACAGCAATGTGGGAATGACAACAGTCATGAATTTGCTCAACTACTGTCTCAATATTGCTTGCGATGTCACGAGGAACGCAACCATCATATATATCATTCCCTCCAAGGAAAAGAATAGTAAACTCATGAGGCCAAGTTAGCACCTCTGATAATCTGTTGAATGAAAAAGATGAAGCTTTAGCTCCAGGAGACCGAAAGATCCTTATTGTTGCTCCATCAACCGAACCTATATTACGTGGAACTAAACTGTGTCCCACAATAGCTACAGATTCCTTTATATTCATTTGCTTGTCGTAAGATAAGGTACCGTTAAAGTAAAGGCAAGATACGGTGAAAAAAATATTCAAGTGAGGATTCAACTCTTCAGGGGCGACTGTAACGAGAACACTTGTAATACGTAACTACGTTATTGACGTGATCCGGTTCGAAGGACCAAGCTGTGGAAATTATACTCACGACTGCCCACCGTCGCCCTTCGTTTGACTAAGATTCCCACACCTAGTGACTTCGGGCCTGGAACACCATCTTCGCGTTGGGAATGCGTAGAGGGTGTCCACTCTGTTACGTCGTTTGAACTCACTGTAAACAGGGAATGAGACAGTGTAACTTATTCCCTAGTTTTCATATTTCCACCTGTAACAACATGTAACACTAGCACAAGAGTTCAAACTTCTTACTTTAATTGTTGGTTCGTCACACGTCGTAACGCCGACCTAAGTGTTACCCTATCCTACCTCTGGCCAGGGGTAAAACTACGGGCACTTAACTTAGGTAAGCGAAGCTCTTGTTGTTCGCCCACTTGTATGTTGGTGTGACTTGTGGGTAAGTATGGAAGTTCTTGTTTCTCCCGTCTTGCCTTATTTCTTGCTATAATTCTTGTATTGTTCGTACACACTGAGGGTCCGGCAACAACTAACTCCGACCTTTCCTGGCTGCCGTGAAGGTTCCGCTCTCGAATCCTCGAACCAGGTGAGCCTGAATACGAACCTAATCTAAAACTGTTGCTCACTGAACCGAATCAGTGACTTCGTGGTTTTAACTGATTAAACTAGTAATATTATGATTATTTTATACCTTGTTTCGTATAAATATTTTAATTTGGAACACCTTACGTAACCGAAACCCTGTTAACCCAAACCATATACTTCTAACCCAAATTACCATCACTCCCTCCTCCATCTCTTACTCTTTGTTTCGTACCATCTACTTCTTCCTCCTCCTCCTCCTCCTTGCTTAATTTTCACCGCCATCACCAACGCTCGTCCTTACAATCGCCTCTTCAGGCAGACAAACACTTTTTCCCTTCGCTTCCTTTCTTCTACAGTATGGTCTACTGTTGATATTGATCATTATTTTCATCTTGCCTTGTTTCCCTTCTTCATATTCTTTCTCCTTCTCCTTATCTTCATCGTCTTCCTCCTCCTACCCTTCCTCTTGCTCCTCCTCCTCCTCCTACTCCTCCTCATCCCTCTCCTCTTCTTCTTCTTCACTTTCTCCTCCTCCTCCTCCTCCTCCTCCTCCTCCTCCTCCTCCTCCTCTTCCTCTTCCTCCTTTTCTTCTTCTTCTCCTTCTCCTTTCCTCCTCCTCCAACCACCACAGTGTTGCCATAACACATCCTCAACTAGTCATCCTCTTCGACTCTGCATTCGGAATATTTCCCGCTGATATCCCCACGTGACGCGAATATAATAAAAAAAAAAAATATGTAAGAAGGAATCGGTTATTGGAACCTTTCCCTTTTTACTTTTACTTTCCAGGCAAGTTTATGATGCAGCAGCGACAGCAGTGAATGTTTGATGCGGCGCTGAAGAAAGTGGCGCTGTAACAGAGCCAATTGAATATTATTCCCACCCGAACCATTGATCAATTCTGACGACGCGGTGCATCATGAGAGGTGGTCGTCTCCACGCACTGCTTCACGCTGGCCACACTCAACTCATGTCCAGAATAACGTGTGGCTGCCGGGAGGAAAATATGAACAGGGTGGTATACACAAGACATCAGTATATAGTGTAATGCAATATTTGCTTTGGCTGCACGTTACTCCCTCTCAATTGTTTTTTTTTTCCACTGGATGACTTGTATTATATCACTCTCCATCCCTTTGTGTATGTGTGTGTGTGTGTGTGTGTGTGTGTGTGTGTGTGTGTGTGTGTGTGTGTGTGTGTGTGTGTGTGTGTGTGTGTGCAAGCCCCCAAAATTCGGCGAGGACAGCGCATGCATGCATTGTGACGTGATGCAAGTCTCCATTATCAGGATAGTGAAAGGTGAGGCAGTAAATCTTTTATATCCATCACAAAAATAATACTTCAAATTAATGGTGCGAAAATATATCGTCACTCTTCCTTTTAATCGCTGGCCGGACACCACATTACAGTGCAGGATTAGCAAAAAATGGACAGAAGTTCTTGAAGATAGGAACACACTCCTTCCTCTAAGCAAACATTTCCACGCTAACAAATATTCTCTCTCTCTCTCTCTCTCTCTCTCTCTCTCTCTCTCTCTCTCTCTCTCTTTTTATTTAAACATTATCTTACACTTATAAATTTTACAATAAATCAGGTACAGAAGGAGATTTAGACATAAAGCTCCTTGTGTTGGCAAGGAACTATTCTAAACGTCTTTTTTCTCGTTAGTATATTGTTTTGACACCTCACTCACTGCACTACACTTCACAGCACTAGCCGGGCAGGGAGAGCGCTTCTCCAGACATTGGCGGCCACTTTTGTCTGCTGAGTTGATAGTCCCGCTACCTCAGCAAGCGTGGCCACCGTGAACTGATTCTCTGAATGTTCGCTGGTGTTGTGAGGAGCGGGAGAGAAGCACCAGTACCTGCTGGTCCCCATCCGCTGCTTGCCTCGTATTTCTCCCGGGTGGGTGTGGCGGCAACTCTCCTCCCCTCCGCTTCCTTATCTTCAGAAAAAGAAAGCAAAGCACCAGTAACCTTGGTCCATGGCACAAAAGTCCTGCCGGTGACCGTAAGTCAGACACTCATAATCTCTCTCCTGGTGAACGCGCCTCCTGCCGTGCTGATAGCACGCGGCACACGTGAACGCGCCGCGCCCTTCACACACAGGAACAGGAAGGGAGCCTTGCCCAATGAAGGACTGATGGAAACACCTCCACTACAGGAACTCGGATGGCACGAACACTCTCCAAGCCGCACTACTTGTTATTTGTGGTGGTTTTAAAATATGTGAGACGGAAACTGTCACAAACACGAGTGACGCATCTGTCGTCTGTGCCTCACGAGAACACCGCTTTAATGGAGAGGGACTGTACCACTGCTAGAGACCAGGGAGGCGTGTGGCGGCTGGCAGGCCCGCCAAGCCAGTAGCAGCCACGGGCCGGGCCGTCTTTTCCCTCTGAAGCATTCAAGTAATATTATATCATTATTATCCTTACAGCACCATGTGTAGGGTCGGTCTCTCTCTCTCTCTCTAATAACAATATTAGAAATAATAATAATAATAATGATAATAACAACAATAATAATAACAACAATACAAACAATAACAATACTAATAATAACTATTGTAGTGAAGATGGCAATGGCTTCAGTAATAATCATATTCCATTGCGACAACATTGCTACAGGTGTGGAGGGGGGAAATTAGATGTAGGCACCGGAACGGCGGTCATATGGCGCCGCATCAAACTATTAATAAAAACAAAACAGGTTTAAAACAAACCGTAAAACAAATAAAAGCACGTAATAACGATAAAATTAATGATAATAAAAACAAAAAACTACAATAAAATACATAAAATATTAAAATACATATAATAAAATGAAATAAAATTCGCAGATTTCGGAGAAGGCCAGCTTCTCCCCAGAAAAATAAAAGCGTCATGGCTTCTGGTCAGGCATTCTGGTCGAAGGACCTTTGAGATATAATATAACACTCTACCAACAGGTGCCGCACCAAGCAGTCATCACAGTAAGTCTGAGGGTCCCTGGTCAGGAGGTACCTTTGTGTAAGGTACGTGTGACCTATACGAAGTCGCGCCAATAAAGTCTGTGCACGGCGATCCCGGACATGAGTGTATGTCCACTGAGGGAGTGTGAAAGTAATTATCTCTCCCATTTTCGAGGTTGTGACCCCCGTTAGCCATCTCCTCTGCCAAATTACTGCAATCGCCACACGGATTGCATGAAATACATCTAGAAACGGAACAGGGGAAGGAGATGGAGCGCGACTTGCTGCCTCTTTAGCGAGGCGGTCTGCGTGTTCATTCCCTGGAACACCAACGTGACCAGGGACCCAACAGAACCCAACACGATATCCTCGTTGTGTTAGAAGATATAGCAACTCTAGGGCTGATGAAACAAAAGGGTTAAAGGATAAAGTGCAAGAGAGACAAGTAAGAGCACTGCGACAGTCACTAAAAATTGTATAAGACGTAACCGGTAGAGTAAAAATAATCTGTAAAGCTAAGACTATGGCAGACAGCTCCGCTGTAAAGACGGATATATATATATATATATATATATATATATATATATATATATATATATATATATATATATATATATATATATATATATATATATATATATATATATATTTATTTTTCAATTTATTTATTTATTTATATATATATATATATATATATATATATATATATATATATATATATATATATATATATATATATATATATATATATATATATATATATATATATATATATATATATATATATATATATATATATATATATATATATATATATATATATATATATATATATATATATATATATATATATATATATATATATATATATATATATATATATATATATATATATATATATATATATATATATATATATATATATATATATATATATATATATATATATATATATATATATATATATATATATATATATATATATATATATATATATATATATATATATATATATATATATATATATATATATATATATATATATATATATATATATATATATATATATATATATATATATATATATATATATATATATATATATATATATATATATATATATATATATATATATATATATATATATATATATATATATATATATATATATATATATATATATATATATATATATATATATATATATATATATATATATATATATATATATATATATATATATATATATATATATATATATATATATATATATATATATATATATATATATATATATATATATATATATATATATATATATATATATATATATATATATATATATATATATATATATATATATATATATATATATATATATATATATATATATATATATATATATATATATATATATATATATATTATATATATATATATATATATATATATATATATATATATATATATATATATATATATATATATATATATATATATATATATATATATATATATATATATATATATATATATATATATATATATATATATATATATATATATATATATATATATATATATATATATATATATATATATATATATAACATTATATATATATATATATATATATATATATATATATATATATATATATATATATATATATATATATATATATATATATATATATATATATATATATATATATATATATATATATATATATATATATATATATATATATATATATATATATATATATATATATATATATATATATATATATATATATATATATATATATATATATATATATATATATATATATATATATATATATATATATATATATATATATATATATATATATATATATATATATATATATATATATATATATATATATATATATATATATATATATATATATATATATATATATATATATATATATATATATATATATATATATATATATATATATATGTATATATATATATATATATATATATATATATATATATATATATATATATATATATATATATATATATATATATATATATATATATATATATATATATTTATATATTTTTAGAAATAATTGAATGAACACTTACAGGTAAGATTTTTATTTATTTATTTTTTTTATTAACAGAATCACATAAGTATAAGGCAGTGAGTTTTTTTTATATATGTAAAAGTTTGTTAATCTTAATTTGTCTTCAAGGTTTCTGTCTTGGCTCTGGCCAAGAAAAGGACAACTTTTCAATCTCCTCCTCCAGACACTGCACGATGACGGGCGCCCCTTCCCCAGACTTCCGCCCCTCACATTCTCCTCCAAAATAGGCGGAGCTGTTATGAGTTGCCAAATGTTCCCGCGATTCTTTTGGATTTGCACACATTAGTCTAAACACCTGCACCAACCACCTGAAGGGATCTCCTTCTCGCCCCACCCTGAACTGCTGACCAGGGTCCTTCTCTTGTCTAGCCCCTAACTGCTGGGAATGGTCCCCCTCCTGTCCAGCCCCAAATTCCTGAGAGAGGTGCCTTTCCTGTCCAGCCCCCAACTCCTGGGAGTGCTTCTTCTCCTGTTCAAGCCCCAACTCCTGGGAATGCTTCTTCTCCTGTCCAAGCCCCAACTCCTGGGAGTGGTTCCCTTCTTGTCCAGCCCCCAACTCCTGGGAGAGGTTCCTCTCCTGTCCAGCCGCCAACTCCTGGGAGTGGTCCCCGTCTTGTTCAGCCCCCAACTCCTGGGAGAGGTCCTCCTCCTGTCCAGCCCCCAACTCCTGGGAGTGGTCCCTCTCCTTTCCAGCCCCGAACTCCTGGGAGACGTCCCCCTCATGTCCAGTGCCCAACTCGTGGGAGTGGTTCCCCTCTTTTCCAAGCCCCAACTCTTGGGAGGGATCCCCCTCCTGCCCAGTCTCTAACTCCTGGGAGTGGTCCCCCTCCTGCTCAGGCCCTAACTCTTGGGAATGGTCCCCTTCCTGCCCAGCCCCCAACTTCTGGACATGTTTACCGTCCCATGTCCCTGCCATCTCCTCCCTTCGCTTTTGCTCTACCCACCGCAGGAGCGCATTCTTGAAGCAGAACCCGCTTGGCACCGGAATATTCCACTCACGTGTGGAAAACCATTTGAGAAACTTTTTTTTGTGATAAGGCATCCAGGGTTCTGCCTTGAGGCGGGAAAGAAGTACCTTTCCCAACAACTGTACCTGGCGTTCTGCGGGGCTCAAGCTCTCCAGCACTTTTGCTTCTGTTAGAGCAAAGCTGCAACGCCATGTACCGTCTGCAGCATTACTGAGCTGCATGGTCTTGGTATCCTCGGGAGTGAGAAAAGGTCTCGAAATATGTTCCACCCACGGCACCTCCAGCACCGGCACCAGGTCCACGCCAATCAGCAGCAGTGGATACTCTTCTCCCTGCCAGGCCAGGGCGAGTGCCACGCCCACCTGCGTGCTGGTTAGACCTGGCGGCACCAGGCTCAATCTTCTGTCCTCTAAGATATGGCCAGCAAGGCAGCGGTGCACTTCCTCATACAGACCGGCCATAAATTTATTGTTCTGAAGGTGGGCTTTGTTAGTCTTTATAGAAATCTGAAACGATCCCTTAAGGGTAGCTTCCTCCTTCGCTCTCTTACTAACATTTACTTCTATGTCATCCTCGTGAATCACGAGGTTTATATCAAATTCGTCGGGGGCGTACAACTTAGAGCCGTCTCGTGAACTGCCTGCCAACTTGAGGTCACCGCGGTAGGTGGGATTAGCAGCTGACACCTTTCTCATGATGATGCCTATTTCTGATAAGATAGCTTCCTTCACCTCAAAGGCCTCGCCCTTTGACAGATCTACAACCACCTGCTTAGCCATATCCTGCAGCTTTGGCAATGATATGGCTTGCACAAGATTTCTAGTAGTGCTTTGGGGATCATGGTGGTCAGATGGTAAATGTAATTTGCGGTTGTATTTCCAATACTTACTGAGAAATATCTTAAAGTTATCTCTTACTTGCATGGCAGTGGTGCCCGCAAGGCAAGTGGCACCCGCATGATAAGTGGCGCCCTGCGTTCCTCGGTGTTCCAGGAGTTCATAATTACTCTTGTGGCCAAACATTGCGGCTAAGTGGCCTGGTGTCTGACCATAGGTGTCGCCTTGCTGAAGGTTAGCGCCAGCGCTAAGTAGCAGCTCCACACACCCAACCTGGCCGTGCGAGGCCGCCTGATGGAGTGCTGTGGTGCCGCAGATATCATCCAGTACCTCGTCCACTAAAATGCAACCGTTTTGCAGCATATAATAAATTAATTGAAGAAGACCTTTACGAGATGCCAGAAGCAGAGTGTTGCGAACATCAATTGAGGTGAATTTAATATTGATATTTGTGCGATCCTCAAAAGTATCTTCTGTATACGCAGCGCTGTCCGTGCAGCTTCCTTCTCGTGGTCTGCCTTCAAGGAAAGCTCCATATTCTTCAGTTTTTCACTCTCCTTCTCAAGAAGCTTATGTGTGTAAAGAAAAACAAGGCGGTGAATATATAACTAAATAAATAACAATTTACTTGTTTTGTTGTGTATATGCATATATATATATATATATATATATATATATATATATATATATATATATATATATATATATATATATATATGAGAGAGAGGGAGAAGTGGGGTTAATGAAATAGTTAGGAGGATTGAAGTGTTTAGGGATGGTGAGCGAGCCAACCTCACCTGCTCCAAGTGGTGTCGTCTCTCCTCATGGGTTATTATATCCAGGGGAAGGCGACCAACAGAGTCTGGCACGTAGGGGCAGGCCCCAAGGTCCCTGATTAGCAGTTCGGCCATGTACTGGTGCCCGGCGTCTAGCGCGGCGTGCAGGGCACTGCCACACGAAACTTGGCTGAAGGAAGACCACGCTCCTGCACTATGTAGGAATGATGCAGTGAGTGGGCAACTGGCGGCCGCGGTCTTTGCCAGCAGGTCGCTGATAGCTGTTCGGTCAGTGCCTTTGCCCCATCGCCAAGCAGTCCTCCACGGAGTATTCCCCTCGATGTCTTTCAGCAGACTGTTGATGCCTTTCACAAGGACTCTGCTTACCTTTACAAGACGACGCCTCTCCGCACGCAGCCGGCAGCAGTAGGCCTGTGAGACAGTGAGGTTTGGTACATCAGGGATGGCAGGCACACACGCATGCAAGCTTTTCCTCTTAGCCTTGCACTTTATATCTCTGCCCGGAATCATGCCAAGTCTGTTCTTCAACTTGCCAAACACTCTTTCATAAATAGAAAATGTCAAAATCTTTCAAACTCAAACTCTCCTCGTGACTTCTGGCATCTAGCCAAAAACATCTGAAATAACTTCACTTCTTCATCTTTCTCTCTTATATTTCATCCTGATGTGATGGCACCATCTTTTCTGTCTCTAAAGCTGAACTCTTTTCTCAAACCTTTGCTCAAAACTCCACTTTGGATGATTCTGGGCTTGTCCCTCCCTCTGATTATTTCATGTCTACAATCAAAATTCTTCGTAATGATGTTTTCTATGCCCTTGTTGGCCTAAACCCTCAGAAGGCTTATGGACCTGATGGGGTCCCTCCTATTGTTCTCAAAAACTGTGCTTCCGTGCTTGCACCTTGCCTGGCCAAACTCTTCCAACTTTGTCTATCCACTTCTACCTTTCCTTCCTGCTGGAAGTTCGCCTACATTCAGCCTATTCCTAAAAGGGTGACAGTTCTAACCCCTCAAACTACCGTCCTATAGCTTTAATCTCTTGCTTGTCTAAAGCTTTTGAATCTATCCTGAATAGGAAGATTCTCAAACATCTGTCACTTCACAATCTTCTGTCTGATCGCCAGTATGGCTTCCGTCAAGGTCGCTCTACTGGTGATCTGGCTTTACTTATTGAGTCTTGGTCATCCTCTTTTAGAGATTTCGGTGAAACTTTTGCTGTAGCGTTAAAAATATCAAAATCAACTTTATCTTAAGTTTCCTTTCCGACCGCTCTATTGCTGCTGTGGTAGCCGGCTACTCCTAAACCTATTAATAGTGGTGTTCCTCAGGATTCTGTTGTGTCACCCACTCTCTTTCTATTATTCATTAATGACCTTCTTAACCAAACTTCTTGCCCTATCCACTCCTACGCTGATGATACCACCCTACGTCTTTCCTCGGTCTGTCCTTTGTTCATAATCTTAACTGGAAACTTCACATCTCATCTCTTGTTAAAACAGCTGCTATGAAGATAGGTGTTTTGAGGCGTCTCCGCCAGTTTTTCTCGCCCCTCCAACTGCTTACTCTGTATAAGGGCCTTATCCAGCCCTGTATGGAGTACTCTTCGTATGTTTGGGGGGTTCCAGTCACACAGCTTTACTTTATAGGGTGGAATCGAAAGCTCTTAGTCTCATCAACTCCTCTCCTCTCACTAACAGTCTTCAGTCTCTTTCTCATCGCCGAAATGTTGAATCTCTTTCTGTCTTTATCGGTGTTTTCATTGTAACTCTTCTATTGATCTTTCTAACTGCAAGCCTCCCTTTCTCCTGCGGCCTCGCTGCACAAAGCTTTCTTCTTCTTCTCATCCCTATTCTGTCCAACTCTCTAATGCAAGAGTTAACCAGTACTCTCAATCATTCATCCCTTTCACTGGTAAACTCTGGAACTCCCTCCCTGCATCTGTATTTCCGAATTCCTACAACTTGTCTTCTTTTAAGAGGGAGGTATCGAGGCATTTGCTCCCATAATTCTGGCTGACGGTTTTGGCACTTGTTGCACTTTTTAGAGAGCCAGTTGTGGGTCAAGACGCCCCCATAAGTTCCTGAAGGGAAATTGTAGAGGATTGGGGCAGAGAGCAGGAAGTGACGATAAATCGAAACAATCACATAATCATATAAGGTGAAGTTGTTGGCAAAGGTTTGAGATCTAGACGGAAGAGATGGCAGTGGTACCACCCATGCCAGAAGTCAGGAGTTTGAGTTCAACAGATTTTGACATTTCTGAAAACAGGCTGGATAGCTGAGGCCGAATGAACGTTTTGTCCTTCATATAACCAGTAAGTGGAGCTATGAATTGCAATGCAGTCTTTTGAGGTCAATTAAAATGGAGGAGATATCACGATAGAAGGTTTAGGTATTATTTTAGTACGTATTTATGTGTTTCTATTTTGGTTCATAATGACGACGTTATATACTTGCGTTTCATTCATGAGTAAAGGAATTTGTATACGGCTACCTACGTGTGTAGGTCCCATGAACTTACTGTGAAGAGCATTGCCTGGAGTGGGGAGAAAAAGTAAAACCTTGTCTCCTGGTTTGAAACTTCTCATGACAGATTTGGGAAGAGAATTCTGTTGCATTTTAGTTTGAGATTTGAGGAAGTTTGATTTAGCAAAAGATCTGACTTCACTGATTTTATTCTTAAGGTTACTGATGTAGTCAGACACACTGGGGCTTGAAGGAGTATTTTGAGTAAACCATTGATCCTTTAATATTTTGAGAGGCCCCCTGATCTGTCTACCATAGAGTAATTCAAAAGGGAGTAACCTAAAGAATCTTGAGGAGATTCTCTTAAAGCGAAGAGAAGGAAAGAAATACTTTCATCCCAGTCTCCTTGATGCTCCAAGCAATACTTCTTCATCATGGATTTTAATGTTTGGTGAAACCGCTCCAGACAGCCTTGGGATTGGGGTGGTAAGCCGAGGAGGTAACATGGTCGATGTTTAGCTCATTCACTATCTGTTGGAAAAAATGGCTAGTGAAATTGCTACCCTTGTCAGACTGAATTTGTTTTGGAATTCCTACCGAGGTGAAAAAATGTATTAGATGTTTTACAATGGTCTTTGATGTGATGTTCTTAAGAGGGAATGCTTCAGGGTACCTGGTAGTGGGATCCATGAGGGTTAACAAATACTGATTCCCTCGTTTGGTTTTGGGTAAGGGCCCTACGCAGTCTAGAATGATCTTTTCGAAGGGCTCCGTCTGAACTGGAATAGGCGTCAGAGGAGCTGGCACAAGGCGTTCGTTAGGCTTACCCACAATTTGACATATGTGACATGTTTTTACATAGTGTGACACATCCTTTTTCATTCCTGGCCAAAAAAATGTTGAAGAGCCTTCTTGTAGGTTTTTTGGATGCCTAGATGACCTGACAATCCATCATGAGCTAGTTCTATAATGGCTGGTCTTACAGACAAGGGATGACAACTTGATGTGTTTCTGACCAGGTGTCTAGTTGTTTCAGTTCAGGAGGTCTGTAGGCACGCATCAGGACTCCTTCCTGATAATAAAAACAAGGCAATTTAGACATATCCTTTGTCTCACTGGCAACATGTCTGATCTTAGCCAAAGTGAGATCCTGTTCCTGAGCATTAATCAAATTCTCCTTTGAAATGATGTTATTATACAAGTTGTCAGTAGAGGCAATCATTGGTGGAGGAGGTGATGAAAGGGCAGGGGACTTGGACTGAGACCTGGTGACTGCACACACTGGGAAGAAGTGAGGGATGTTTCGTCCAGGGTCTTAGTGGGACTTTCTGTTAAGGGAGAATCAAGAACAATTAAGTTTGGAACAGCCAAGTTACCCGCAAGATCATTACCCAGTACAAGATGTACCCCGGTACTGGCAGTTCACCAGGTTTAATGGCTACCTCAACCTCTCCTGAAATGAACGGGCACTGTAAGCTAATATTAGCCAAGGATAGGAGAGCTGTGATTCGAGACCTGTAAGGATCACCTTCTCCCAGTGAAAGCCTGTTTGATGTTAGGGATGACATCTTCCCTTAAGATGGATTGGGCAGCACCTGTATCACGCAGAACCTTGATATTTATTGCCTTGTCTTTACCATCAGTCAGGGACACTTTACCTTGATACATGTACGAGTCATAAAGTTCTAGAGGAGAGTTGACAGGGTTAGCTAGGGCCACTGGTTTCTTGTTCTCAAATGTGTTAGGTCTAGGGGACACAAAAGAAAATTGACGTTGAGAACCCTTGCAATTTGGGTGTCTACATTTCTGGATCGTGTGTCCTGGCTTCTTACAGTATGTACACCAGGGGGAATTATATGCATTTGGCGAGAATCCGGTTGGCTTACCACCCGCGCCCCAAAACCTTCCCCAAAGGAGGACCTAACATTAGACAGTGAACCACGACCTCTACTACCCAGGGATCCCATCAACAAAGCAAACGCATCAGCCACTTTAGCGGCAGACATAAGATCACTCTCTCCCGTTCTTCCACATGCCTCAGAATATTAAATGGTAACTTGTTCTTCCATTCTTCCAGGACCATTAGATTGAGCAACTCCGAAAAGGTGGTAATGTTAAGGGCGGCTAACCATTTCTTAAATTGTCTTAGTTTCTCACTAGCGAATTCAACATAGGTGTGAGACTCTGGTTTCACATACTTTCGAAACTGCTGTCTGTATCCATCAGAAGTGATAGAGTAGGCGTCTAGAATGTTACCTTTGATCTCTTCATATTCTACCTCATCACTAAGGCCGTTGTATACCCTATAAGCTTTTCCTACTAGCTTAGGGACAAGGAGAGACACCCACTGATCCTTGGGCCATTTATTCCTATTAGCAATGCTCTCAAAAGCGCGAAATGACCCGTCAACATCAGATTCATCAAAAGGGGGAACTAGCGGAGCAGCTGTAGCAGGATTAAAGCTTGCTAACTGTTTCTTTATATCTATTTCTTCCCTCTAAACTTAGCGTCATTTCGTAGGGCTAACTCCTGAATTTCTAACTCTTTCTCCTGCCTTTTAAGTTGTAACTGAAATTCTCTCTTCCTTTTCTGCCTGTAGTTGCATTTCTCTTCTTTTCTGCCTGTAGTTGCATTTGTTTTCCTGTAATTCTCTCTCTTTATCTTTATCTTCTTTTTCTGCCTGTAGTTGCATTTGTTTTCCTGTAGTTGCATTTGTTTTCATGCATCCGGTATTCTAGTTTAAGCTTCTCAATTTCCCATTGACTTATCCTACTCTTATCCTGTTCTTCCTGGGGACTGTGTATTATAGTCCTCGTAGAGGCTGACATGGGAGTTAACTCTTCTATGGCATTTCCTAGCAACTGACCTTCTTGCACTAGATGTTCAACAACTACATTCTTAATGACCTCTTTAGTCATCTGAGACGTGATGGGAACATCAAAATGTTTAGCGATGGTCTTCCATTGGTCCTTCTTTATATTAGCATATTTAAGTTGTTCCAGAGAAGGGTCGGCACAAAATCTTCAACGTTAAACTGAGCGGAAGCCATATTAAATAGATGTTAAACCACAACAAAAAAAAATGATAAGCGAATTACTTAAGTGAGGAACTTGGCAGAGTGATAATAAAGGCAACCTTGAAATTACCTAGATTATACTTAAGTAAACACTTATGAGTACAATCACTAATGAGGGGTAAACTAGAGAGTTACGGCATTAAGAGGGATCCGGATTACTCTAGTTACGAGACTTGAGAGTGAGGAGCGAATTGTACTGAGACTTGTTATTGATAAGGAGGCGGATTAGTCTGAGAGACTAGTTAAAATGGCCGATTCTAACTAGCGAGAAAAATGATCCGCGAAGTGAGGGCATTGAGGGTTCGCATGAACATATGATGATCCCAACACTTGGATAACACTTATTACACACCTGCCTATGTGCAAAAATAGAGATAAGTGCTATCGGTGAACACGCCTTTCTACCTGGTTTCCTGCTCTACCACTGCTATGCGATACCAATGAAAGTCACGAAGCACGTTTAACCCAAAAGGAGCCACTTGATCGCACAAAGGTAAATTTAAACCACACGCAGAGTAAGTCACAGAAAAAAACACATCAGAGTCACAACACCACAGAAACACAAGCAATCACAGAAAAAAGTCACTGGAAAAATGGAACACTGAACATGGGTTATAATGGTCCTGTCACGGTCGCCAATTGTTACGTTCACCGGTTAAACTGGTAAGATTGGCATCGGAGAGCCGGTGAACAATAACAATAAAAAAAACACTGCAGGTTCAACTGGTGAGGAAATGCAAAAGGGGTCACTTTAAAAGCTATTTTAATAACCCATAATGAAATTGACACATATATAACAAGAAACATGAAACACAGATATATAACATGAAACACAGGAAAATGACATACACATATACATATAACACAGTAATAAATACAACAATAAAGAACCCAACTTAATACCTAACAATAATCCTAATCCTATATAGAGGCAATGTGGAAAACACGGACGAGGGAAGTGATACTTATGCGGTGTCGCAGTGGTGAAATGCTGGGTGATGGTTGATCCCACGGCAGAACCAAGAGGCGTTGTGTTCACTGGTTGAGGCTTGGATCTCAACTGCCAATCCAGAAAACCAAGAGCTGGCTCAACACTTTCGGTTGAGTCGAAAGGGGCCGCGTGAATCCAACTTCGGGACAGTAGCCGGGCTTCATGAAACGGTGACGTGGAAGGTTCACGAGACGGTGGCGTGGAAGGTTCACGAGACGGTGACGTGGAAGGGGAGGCGGAGAGGTGGCGAACGAGGTAACAAGCGGAGGAGGTGATGGTAGTAATGCATGTTACGGGCGGGTCGTAACATGAGAAAAAGAATGAGGAATGTATGCCTCCATGCCAGACACTAACACCTCTGTTATGTGTTCAGCACAAAGAGATGGGTCTCTGACACGGAAACAGTAATAATTCCAAGGAAAATCAACATATCTCCTCAGGTCCCCCAAACTGGCATAGGCAAAGCACCAGAGGCACCTCAGGTATGGGGGATCCTGTGGAAGGATTGGAGAATTAGGGCAAGATACAGAGATGAAATTGTGATCGGAGGAGCCCAACGAAAAAGATAGGGTGACAGCATGAGCAGAAGGATTAGAGGTGAGGAAGAGATAAAAAAATGTTGTGCGTATCTCCAAGACGGTCAGCAATACAAGTAGGGTGTTGCACTAGTTGTTCTAGGTCATGGAGGATAGCAAAGTTGAAGGCTAATTCACCAGGGTGGTCAGTGAAAGGAGAGGAAAGCCAAATATGTGGTGAACATTTAAATGACCATTCTTAATTTTTAATTTTAAGTGAAGTGTGTGTGTGTGTGTGTGTGTGTGTGTGTGTGTGTGTGTGTGTGTGTGTGTGAGTGTGTGTGTGTGTGTGTGTGTGTGTGTGTGTGTGTGTTTTCCATCCTGGCCTGTAGCATCTATAGGTAACTTGAAAAGAGTTTGAAAGTTTTTAGCTTTTAAGCTTCCACCCATTCGTGGTGCAGGCATTTTTATTTATAGTGGTACCCATATTAGGGTATCTTTAGTGTAACCACCTAGAACGTGGGTAGCAAGATGATATGCAGTTAAATTTAAACCACTCGACAATATCAAGGCGATATGTGGTGGGATTCGAACCTACGCTTGGACGTATGCCCGATCCCACGCTCACAATTTTATCCACTATGCCACCGCCTCCCTATCGTGTGTGTGAGTGTGTGGGGGGTCGAGGGGTGACTCTGGATTCCCCAACCTGGAGTACAGTTCCTGGCTTTAGTATTGTAACATTGCATTTATTATTTTTTTAATACGTATATAACAATGTTAAGAGGTTTGAGCGCCATGCCGCCATGGAGGTGAGCCAGATTTTTTTTCTTTGGCGCCGTCCATCACCCTCTTCAAGGTATCTGAGCTTGTCATGCACACACACACACACACACACACACACACACACACACACACACACACACACGTACACACACACACACACACACACACACACACACACACACACACACACACATTGATGTGCTCTAATATAAATGATTCTCAAAGAAAGTTTTGAAGGAGGGAGGCAAAACAAATGTGGAGACCATTGAGGCACCAGTGACCACAGTGACACCATCATACTGTATACTGTGTAGCTGCCGCCTTGCTCACTGCACGCCATTACTCACTGGGAGAGCCGCAAGGATGGCAAGAGAGAGAGAGAGAGAGAGAGAGAGAGAGAGAGAGAGAGAGAGAGTGTGTGTGGATGGATTGGAGAGCGTGTGTACCTGCGTTCTTTCGTGCATGTGTTTGTTTGGTTTTTAGCCGCAATGGTTAGTGTGAGTGCGGGGAGAGTAGCAGGCTGGCTGACAGATGATGATGCAGGCCTGGGCCGCGTTCCGTTGGGGACCGTATGGCGTACAGTATGGCATACTTCCCCCGAATCGGGGGGGACCAGCATACGGCTCGCCTTGCGGGAGCGTGCGGGACCTTGCGCTCCTCGGAGGAGAATGCTTGGCGGTGTCTGGCAACTATTGTTTATCAACAAACCGCAGACGTCCGCCGCTTCACCACTATATTATCAGCGTGGGGGATGTAAATGCTATTTTGACAGCTTATGCGACGTCACAGAACATCAAAAACAATGTGGTAAGTCTGTTATCCCTTGTAGAATGCTGGAATAAGGAAATATGACGAAAATATTAGTATTTATAGCAATAAAAGACGGTGTTATATGTGTCGCATTTCTTCACACAGCCTCTGAGGCAGAAGAGACAGCCTCTACCGCCATGGTAGCTGCTACAGAGGCCCCTCCAGCACCTGTGGCTGCAGGGACAGTTTCCCTTTGCATTCGAAAGTGTTCTATAAGTCTTTCCCGGAGTAAAGAGGCACTATCATCTCTGCATAGTCCTTGACCCTCACAGGACTTGGCGGCCTATCATCTCCCTCTTCTCCTTGCCTTGGCAACCTCTCTTCTCCCTCTTCCTCTTGCCTCAGCAATATTTTCTCCTCTCGTGCTAAGAGGAGCTCTGCAGCGTCCAACAGAGGGTTTTTTGCGAGCTCTTGAGCGAGGAGGAGGAGAGCAGCTTGGACGGCCATCTTTGTCAACAATACCCGTATGGCTTGCGCGTTCCCTTGCGTTCCGTTGGGGGTTGCGGGGGGGGCAGCGTGCTAACTTCCGACGGAACGCAGCCCTGGTACGTACTACACGCACCACTAACACGAACACGTCAAGCTGAGGCTGCTCCAACACAAACGCTCATCCCTTCCAGCTAACACACCCACGACTCATCCAAGCCTTTCCGAGACTCTCAACGCTGCATAGGGGCCGCCGCTGACACTCGGCACCTTTACAGTGTGTGGCAGTGCTGAACACAGGCAAGGCAAGGCACTACTACTCACGGTGGTGAGGCTGGCCAGCACCGTGGAGGTCACGTTTGGGCTCTGCCACGCATTCTGCAACAGGCTGGCAGGGAGCCAGGCACCGCTCGCCAACAGCAGGCTGACGGTGCGTTTTCGGTCGTTGGTGACAGCCAATCTGAGGACTGAGGGGCCAACCCAGGACTCTAAGGGGGCGCCCCTACACAGGAGGCGGGACACCTCATGCACGTGGTCCCCGCGACTGATTGTTGATAGCAGTTCCTCGTACAGCTGGCTGGAAGGCGCGCCGCCCTGCCGGAGAAAGAAGGGAAGCCCTGGTGGTGATGGCATTGTAAGGATAAAGATACATGTATTGTACATATATGTAATATAATATGATAGACAAATATGTTGTGTTGGTGGCTGGCGCAGTGTTCAGAAAGTATCGCTCCGTGACAACTAAAGTATTCACTACAGGCTGTGGCTACGTATTTCAGTGTGTGTGTGTGTGTGTGTGTGTGTGTGTGTGTGTGTGTGTGTGTGTGTGTGTGTGTGTGTGTGTGTGTGTGTGTGTGTGTGAGAGAGAGAGAGAGAGAGAGAGAGAGAGCACCTTCCCCGTTTTTATCATGTGTGTTAATGGCGGGGGTGAAATAGGGAGTGGGTGCCTTTCCCTTCATTGGTGTATGTGTGTGTGTGTGTGTGTGTGTGTGTGTGTGTGTGTGTATGTGTGTGTGTGTGTGGCTGCCTAGTATAACAACTATGTTCAATATGGTGTTTATGTCTGGAGTTTGTTTAGCGCCATGGGTAAGAGCCAAAATATATACTGTATTTAAAGAGGTAACATATCAGACCCAAACAATTTCGAAGGAATAAATGTCATTAATTCCATTACTGAATTACATGATATGGTTCTTTGCCACAGTCTAGGTCACTGGTTCATCCCGGAGCACAGAACCGGCGTTGCTGCACCGAACATATCGTCACGTTCCGCTTTGTCACGGACATGTCTCGCCGGAAAAAAAAGACAAAATTGTTTATTACGTTCGTGAATCTCAGCAAGGCTTACCAAGGGATAAATTGTGTATCATATTAAGGCGGTTAGAGTGTGTCATGGTGATGCCAGCAGCTCTGGTAGCGATGTACATCACTACTGAGTCAGTCATTGGCGGTGCCGTTATGACAACCACACGTGGGGGTGAGGCAGGGATCGCCCACCTTATATATATACTTTTTACAACTCTCATGAAAGATTTTATGAAATGAATCCAACAGACGGGTTCCTTGTTTGGCTCCATACCTTAGTGTTGATGTACTACACTGCTCTTGACCACGAGTAGAGGAAGGATAGTAGAGAAGGTGGATGTGTTAGTCTTTTTGCAGAGTACGGCATGGTTATCAATGAGGCCAAGACAAAGATTTTCGTTGTCCATGGTAAAGATGTTGATGCGGAGCCGTTATGTGTGGACGGGCTAACTATCACCCCTTGTTCAAAGTACATGTACATAGGAGCGCCTATCACGAGTGATAGCTCCGTGTCCTCCGCCTTAAGGTGCACGACAAAATGAAAATGAGTGGGCCAGGGGGGGTTAGGGATGCCACAACTGAGATCAAAAGTGCCTGCCATGAAGAGGGGAATCTTGGAGCGGCTCGCTAAGAGTTCTGATGCCAGGGTCGCTAGGATAGCAGAAGCTATTCAAAACCCGCCTTGGCGTGGTGAACACGAGGATGAGAGCCTCAAGGGGAAGACCTGGTGCACCTGTTCTCTGTGACTTGGGCTGCGGCAGACCTGAATCGCTTGGTCATCTGCTCCAAAGCTGCCCCAAGTTAGCGCCTGAGAGGACGCGGAGGCACAACCGCGTCCTCGACCTAGTTGTTAAACAGCTCACTAGCAAGGGGCTGCAGGTGTTCCGTGAATGTTCCATCAGGACACGGGCCGGGGTCCGGGTCCCTGATGTTGTGGTTTGGGGTCACGAAGGGGCCGTGGTGCTAGACGTTCAGATCGTCGCTGACAACTCAGTCGGCGACTTCTTAAGTCGGGCCCACGGTCTTAAGTGCTCCTACTACGACGTCGGGGATATCCGGGCCTGGGTAAGAGAGAGGACGGGTCACACCCCAGTGTTCACCACTCTTACCATCAATTGGCGTGGTCTTATGTCGACCCCCTCCTATATAGCTCTTAAGAGCCTAGGCTTAACAAAAGCAGAGCTCCGCCTCCTTACAGTCCGGGCAATGGAGGGGTCCGTTGCGACCCTCTGGGCCCACCGGGACATGGGGGGCTCTGGGTAGTCGAGTCCACCAAGGTAAATAAGGTCTAGCCCGCCTAATACCTAGGGCGAATTGCCATTACTATACCCATCCCTCCCTTGGACCGAGGCCCATGGTCTCGTTTTCGATGTTTTATTTTACTATTATATATGTTTCATATATTATACAAAGTGTCATTTTATGTTTTTGTCTAAGTTATTTGCAAAGATTATATATTTAAATAAGCACTGTGTAGCATATACATAGGGCGTAAAGTCCTACCCTACGGGGAATAAAAACTATTATAATTATTTAAAATAACTATCAAAAACTTACAATGTTTGAGGGAAGGGAGGGAAAGTTAAATTGCACATAAAAATCATTGTTTGCTTTGTAGTTGAAGTAATGGCTCAGTTTTTTTTTCTCTCTTTTTTTATGTTGTGGCCTATAGCGACTGTAGGATTACTTGTTAAGTATGGGAAGCGCTGAGTCACTAAGAGGTCACGCAGCATTGATGGGGACAGCGGGAATGTCTAGGCTGATTGAAAGGCCTCTCAGTTACCATAGGATAGACAATGTAAGTTTTTCCAGAAGTGTCACACAACACTCATCAAACATAAACTGATGATGTTAATTTTTTTTGTCAGCAGCCTTTCGGATACTCTGTATGCATGTGTTAAGAACAGCATCAAACAGGAGGAAAGTACGGATTCAGAAGACAGAGAACTGAGGAGATGGGAAAGGTTTATGAATATGAGAATGATTCCAGGGTTTGGAAAGCTATCAACTGGAAAGGTGACTATAATACTTAAATTTATAGAGATGGTGTTGTACCTAATGATGCACAATTTAGAGACCACTTTCAGGAAGTCCTGAACCACTGACACTGACGAACCGAACGTGAGAACATATATTAATATTCCTGTCGTTGACGAAGCTATATGTCCCTCAGAGGTACATAAATAGGTACGACGAATGAAACTTAACAAAGCATGTGGTCCTGATGGTATTCATCCAGGTGTATTCTCACTCTTGCCAGCACAGTGGATTGTTACACTTGCCATATTATTCAATAATATATTTACATTCAATGTGTTCCCTCATGCTTGGATAAGAGCGAAAGTTTTTGTTGTTTTTAAGAGAGGAGACAAGGCTAATCCTAATAACTATAGATGAATAAGTGTCATAAATGGTATTGCAAAACTATATGAGATGGTGTTAGGTGAAAGCCTAAATCAATGGTTCAAGCCAGATAGAACGCAGGCGGGAGCTCAAAGGAAACGTGGTTGTATGGAGCATATAGTGACTCTTAGACTTATTACCAATATAGCCAGAATGAAGAAGATTAAATTGTTTGTTTTGTTTTCGGAAGCATATGATACTGTCCCAAGACACAAACTGTTCACGGTGCTGAAGAGTTTAGGGTGTGGGGCAATAATGCTGGCAGCGATAATAGCCATGTACCACACCATTGAAAGTGTTATCGGCTCTGCTTTGTTGACATCCACAGAGGGGGTCAGGCAAGGCTCTCCAACCTCTTGTTTGTTGTTTATTATTTTTGTCAATATGTTAATAAGAACTATCAAAGAGAAATGTCAGCCAGAAGGTTTTATAGAGTGGTTACAAATATTAATGTTTATGGATGATACAGTTTTGTTATCGACAAGTAGGGCGAACATGTACGAGAAATTGACGATATTAAAAGACTATTGTAGAGAATATGGTATGAATACGGTGGAACAGGTGATGTTGAGCCGGTTCAAGTAGTAGAGATGATTGTAGAGCATTGTACCAGCTACATATACTTAGGTTCATCATTCACGAGTGACGGCTCTGTAACCTTGTCCGTAAAGTTACATGCTAAAAATAAGTTGTGTCATGTACTCATATTCATTTCATTTTTGAAGAAGAATAATGATATTCCGTTTATAGTGAAGAGACGAGTGTTCGATGCAGCATTACTATCGTCCCTCGTGTATGGCTGTGAGTCGTGGGTGTGTGCTGACATCAAGTCTGTGGTGAAGCTTTACAATTGGGCATTGAAACAGCTGCTGGGGGTGAGGAAAACAACACCTAATTATGTTTGCTATGTGGAGTCAGGCTACCCGTCGATTTTGTTAAGTACAGCCAACATCAGTTTTTCGGAAAAATGTGGAATGAAAGGTCCAGTATGGGTGATGATCCACTTGCTTTTGCAATCAGGAAAGTAATTGCAACAAATACACAAGCAGGAAATTTTATGAGTGAGTTAATAGAGAGTGAAATACCACATGTATCTCTACTATTAGAAAAAACAAAAAGTTGTGTCAGAGAGTCAGCAGCATCGAGGTGTGTGGTGTGTAAAGACCTCAACCCTACCTTGACTACTCATGATATATACACTCGGAGGGAAACCCTGATTGAATTTCATAGATTTGAATTTACAAGATTTAAAGTGTCAGGCCAAACATTAGCCATAGAGACTGAGCGATGGAATAGGCGTGGCCGGGGTCGTTTAACACCAGAAGAGCGGTTGTGTATTTGTGGTGCAATACAGACAGAAATACACGTGGTGGAGCGCTGTACCCAGACACATCTCAAACACAGATATGCCTGCCGCACACTGGAGGGCATCTTCAATAATTTTCAAAATGAAGTAGTTTGTGAGATATTATACAACGTACTGCAAACATATAAATGATAAAGATAGTTGGCTATTTTGGATATGTGTATTTTATATGTTAAAAATGAGTAAAGGTATGTAAATGAATAGGCTATGTAAGTTTGGTAATTTTTCTATTCATGGAAATTTGTATGGGAGCTTTCAGGTTGAGTAATGGATGGATGGATGGATTTTGTTTAAGGCGCTGCAACGGCTGAGGTCATTTGGCGCCGTTTCAATAATTTTAAAAGACAGAGCAGTAAAAAAATATATATATATAAAGGCAGTTAAAAACAGTAGAGTATCTAAAAAAAAAAAAAGACAATAAAACTAAATCAAATATTAAAATGCATATAATGAAATAAGAATAAAATTCAAAGCTTTGGGAGAAGCCCAGCTTCTCCCAAAAACCTAATAACGTCATGGCCCTAGGCCAGACAATAATTTTAAAAAATTTAAAGTGTCAGGCCAAACATTAGCCATAGAGACTGAGCGATGGAATAGGCGTGGCCGGGGTCGTTTAACACCAGAAGAGCGGTTGTGTATTTGTGGTGCAATACAAACAGAAATACACGTGGTAGAGCGCTGTACCCAGACACATCTCAAACACAGATATGCCTGCCGCACACTGGAGGGCATCTTCAAGAATTTTCAAAATGAAGTAGTTTGTGAGATATTATACAACGTACTGCAAACATATAAATGATAAAGATAGTTGGCTATTTTGGATATGTGTATTTTATATGTTAAAAATGAGTAAAGGTATGTAAATGAATAGGCTATGTAAGTTTGGTAATTTTTCTATTCATGGAAATTTGTATGGGAGCTTTCAGGTTGAGTAATGGATGGGTGGATGGATTTTGTTTAAGGCGCTGCAACGGCTGAGGTCATTTGGCGCCGCTTCAATAATTTTAAAAGACAGCAGTTAAAAAAATATAAAAAATATATATAAAGGCAGTTAAAAACAGTTGAGTATCTAAAAAAATAAAAGACAATAAAACTAAATCAAATATTAAAATGCATATAATGAAATAAGAATAAAATTCAAAGCTTTGGGAGAAGCCCAGCTTCTCCCAAAAACCTAATAACGTCATGGCCCTAGGCCAGACACTCTGGTCCAAGGACCTTTGATATATATTAGACACCGCTATCTATTTTTCGGAAGCCGTACTGTATCGATGACAAGTACTTTCCCTCTCCAAGTACCACATGAGTCTTATATTTACCATTTTTCTAACATTTTAAAAATACAAGACGTCAAAGATATAGGACGGTAATTCGTAGCCGATCCTTCCCAGGCTTCGGAAATGGAAGAACCACTGCCACAGCCCAAGAAGTAGGAAAGTCACCAGTATGCCAAATCATATTATAAAGATTTAATAAAAAGTTAAAAGCACTGTCAGACATGTGGCGCAAGAAGGCATATGGAATATCATCTAGGCCAGGAGAAGAGTCATGACACTGGGACAAAGCAGTCCGCAACTCGGAGGCAGAAAAGGGGACATTATAAGACTCTCCTCCTGTGGAAGAAAAATTTATGCAGAGAGATTCCATTCTCTGGCGATAACGTGCGCCTGGAGCTGCAGGATGCCTCCGGGAAACATTGGCAAAGTGCTCCGCGAAGAGGTCGGCGACAGTCCTAGGATCTCCCACCGTTCGCCCAGCAGACAACAAAACTGGTGGGGGAGGAGCAGAATACTTCCCAGCAATTCGCTGGACTTTGTTAAAGACATCCGTACGATAAGTGTGGGCATTAATGGAAGACACATAAGCTTTCCAAGAGGTTCTTTGTGCCTCTTTCAAAACGAGGCGGGCCCGAGCTTGGCAGCGCCGAAAAGCTTCCAGACACTGCGAGTCCCCACGATGTCGCCGGAGACGAGAGTAAGCTGTCCGTTTCTCTTTCACCGCTGCAGTGCATGCTGCGTTCCACCAAGGAACGGGGCGCTTAGTAAAACGACCTGACGTCCTAGGGATTGTCTGAAGCGATACTGAAATAAAAAAAAATCGGTAAAATAATCAACAGCCTCAGCACAAGTAGAAAAGTCAGCCAGCGGACGGAAAAAAGAGCTAAGGTCTGTGAATCGAGGCCAATCTGCCTTATCTAAAACCCAGCGTGGGGGCCGTGACTGTAGCTCAGATTTCACAGATTCTAATAAAATCGGAAAGTGGTCACTACCGTGTAAATCTGGTAGGACTCGTCAATTAAAATCGAGTAAAGAATTAGATGGACAAATAGAAAGATCGATAGCCGTAAAAGTCCCAGTAAAACTATGGAAATGTGTAACATCCCGAGAATTTAAAACCTCCAATCCCTCATCTTCAATAAAAGAACCGATTAAAACCCAACGAGGATTACTAACATCTTCATCCCACAATGGGTGACGGCCGTTAAAATCTCCCAACAAGATGAATGGCGAAGGTAGCTGACGCGCCAGGCCGTCAAGCTCATCCCTGGAGACAGGAAGCCGAGGAGGGAGATATAAACTGCAGATGGTGTACAGTCGTCCCATAAAGACCTTAACAGCAACCACCTGAAGGGAAGAGTTAAGTTGTACCGGGATAACAGGTATATCCTGACAGACTAAAATAGTTGTGCCACCGCGGTGACCCTGGTCAGGGAAAGGAGTGTTAAAAAAGGCACGATAGCTAGGAGGACTAGAGTAAGTACTATCACCAATCATAGTCTCTTGTAGAGCTACAAGGCTGGAGAGAACTCCGACAGCAAAGCTCGGAGTTCCCCTCCCCCCGAGGCGCGAAGGCCTCTACAGTTCCCCTGTAAAAGCTTAAAGACGACTATTTGGGTGCAGTGGACGAGCGAGCCTTTTGAGGCTGCCCGTGACTGACCTGACGAGAAGACACCGGGGGTTGAGATGTGCCGGGTCGTTGGACCACAGCCTTTCGGCTTATCGGTGGGTGATGCGAACTATCATTACTTCTACCGGTCCTCGGAGGACGAAGATCAGGCTGGAATGTACTTTCCGATGCAGTGGGTCCACGAGGGACGGCTGTGACAATATCATCGGACGTCTCCATGCTCAGACTGTCCTCATCACAAGAAGCCCGATCTGAGACGGAGGGCGTCACAGGAGGCTGGACAGAAACTACTGGAGCTACCATTGCAGAACGGTCCCTCGAGGACTCACGATCACGTACACCAGGAGAAACTTTAGACTGTTTAGGCTGAGCTAAATCTATCAACTCCGCGGAGCCGCTGTGCCGTTTGGTCAGTCCCTTCAAAGGCTTAGGCGATACAGGTGGCAAATGGACATCCACTACATGGGTGACTTTGGTCAAGTCCGTATTTGTCTCGTCACTTCTAAGAGTTGACTCAACCGAGTCATCGGACAATAGGGCAAACCTATTAGCCAAATGAACAGGACCACCCGCCCCAACAGAGCGAGAGGTAGCTGGATTTGTCGTGTTTTGGACCGGCCAACTCAGCAGAAGAGCGAGCGGCCAATGATGGATGTCGCACCAGTAACGTCCTTCTGGCGGTACAGGAGTTCACGGCGGGCGCTACCTAGGCTTGTGAACTGAGTGTTAGGAAGTTGTAGAATGTCCTGCTCCAGGCGATACCTGGGGCATTGCCTGGAACGTACCTGGTGAGCATCGCGGCAATGGAAACAATAAGCTGCACCATTGCAATGCTCCTCTGAATGTGAGTCGAGTGCAGAACAATTACCACATCGGGAAGATTCCTTACACGAGCCCTTGCCGTGACCGTACCCATAGCATGAGAAGCGACGGGACGGGAAATAAAACGCCTCATTCTAAGATTAATAGGTCCGATATTAAGACGGCCTGGAGGGTGGAACCAAAAATGGTGAGAAGGACCATGTTGGAGGAGTTCCTCATCTTAGTCACCTTTTCCACAGAGGTAGGACACATTGCTAGTATTTCCTCCTCTGGAAATTCATAAAGGTCTTGACTATAAACACAACCTTTACTATAATTAAAAGTGGGGATGAGCCTTAACAGACTCAAACATTCTGTCAGTAGGGCATGGGAGGTGTTGCAACATCCTCGCTTGTGTGATATCTTTAACTCGCACTAGCACCCCTTTACCATATTTCTTGAGGTTTCCCTCAGGAATAGTGCCGATTTCTTTGGCAAGTTCCCACGCCCATTTCTATAGTACGCCACAAACCAACGACGAGGCGGGATCTGGCGGACCTCAGGAACTGAATTTTCTAAATAGTTGTCAAAAACATTTTGGATGTAATCCATGTCACTCTCTGAAATATTACGTGACTGGAGAAATTCAGTTTTAAAGCCATGGCCGGTGAGGGGCAGAGATGCTACATGTTCATATGCTAAACAGGGTTCATCACATGACATAAAAATCATATAGCAGCGGTTAGAAGGAAAGTCCTTATCATAAACCAGTTGAATGCGAACAACCGTACCATACGCCTTGAGAAGTGAGTGCAAGGCATGATAAGAAAATGATGGATTAACATTTACCATTACAAGAGAGTCATTTGCAATAGAAATGCGTCCCTCAGAAGAATTTTCAGAACAGCAGACTGCTGTGGGAGGCCCTTGTGGAGGGGAATCCTCCTCCTTACGTAGATCTGAAAATGACGTCTCGTGGGCCAGGTCAGCCACCTCACGAGAACCTGAATGTTTTTTTTGTGTGTTTTCCCATAAAAAAAAAACAGTTATACAAAAAAATGGCTCCAGGGGCAAGGGAAACCACCAACTGGGACTATAATGGGAGGGAGCGCTGGCTCCCGTGGACGGGGTACCTCGTCCCCATGCGGACCAGTCGTTTTAAAAAAAGTCTCACATGTTTGTCCACGACAGAGCTGAGACCCCCCCCCAAGCATCCCTGCCTGGACACCCAACCATCCAGCATAGGACGGCTCCTATTGGGCGATCCCTCCAGCGGGTGGCTCCACTGGTCCACTAGCAGCTTACGTAGAATTAATTTAGTCTGGCCCCTCACTGGCGACCTTACTAGCATGGGTAGCCCTCTCTCCCTCGAAAGGGCAGAACAGGGGCCTAGGCCCCCTCTAGCCTAGCTCGCCAGGTCACAGGGGCACGCAAGCCCCCCCACCACGACAAGGTGGTTCCCATCTGGGGCGGCTATTTAAGTGACTTGATATTTTTGTGGACTACAGTATTTCACTTGTCTGTGGATTTTTTTTATGTATATTTTTATGTATCTGTTTCTGTAGTCAATAAATCCTCTATCTATTTATCTATCTGTAAAGCATAAGGTATTTTTAACCTTTGTTGAGTTAAATAAAGCTTGTGATCTGGTCCCTTGTGACAAATTGTTTTTAATTTTAAAGCGCATTGGATGCGTCGTGTTAATGTTGGCTGCGTTAGTGGCTATGTATACTCGGAGTGTCATTGAGTCGGTGAGTGTAGGTACTGTTATAACCGCCACGCTGGGGTTCGTCAGGGCTCGCCTACGTCTTGTCTGTTACTCATTGTGTTTATGAATGAGCTTATCAGGATGCTCAAGCGTAGTTGCCAGTGTGAATGTATACTCTATTGACTAGCTTCACACACTGCTGTTAATGGATGGATGACACAGTGTTGCTATCCACAACCAGAGAAGCATGAGAGACAATGTTACAGTTCTAAAAACTTTCAGCAGTGATTATGGCATGACTACCAATGCAACAAAGACCAAGTTGTTTGTTACTGGTGGTTCACAGGAGGAGACAGAGCCGGTGCGGGTGGAGGAATTATTTATCAGCTCCCGCACGTCATATGTGTACCTGGGATCGCCCTTCACAAGTGACGGGTCTGCTTCGCCTTTGAAATGGCATGCAAAAAAAAAAAACAGGTTTTGTCATGTACTCAAATGTTTCATTTGTTAAGAGGTATAATGATATACCTTTTATTGTCAAACGAAGAGTATTCCAGGCGGCGTTCCCCACATGGAAACCGACTTGTCGTGGTGGGGGGCTTGTGTGCCCCTGTGACTTAGCGAGCTAGGCTAAAGGGGGCTTAGGCACCTGCTCTACCCTTTCACGGGGGAGAGAGCTACCCATGCTAGTATGGTCGCCAGTGAGGGGCCAAACTAAATGGTTCCTACGTAGGCTGCCAGTGGACCAGCGGAGCCACCCGCTGGAGGGATCGCCCAATAGGGGCCGTCCTGTGCTGAATGGTTGGGTGGCCAGGGTGGGAAGCTTTGGGAGGGGGGGTCTTAGCTCTGGACAAACTTTCTGCATCATGTGGGGCCTTTTTAAAACGATTGGTCCGCATGGGGACGAGGTACCACGTCCACGACAGCCAGCGATCGCTCCCATTGTCGTCCCAGTAAGTGGTTTCCCTTGCCACTGGAGCTATTTTTTTGTGTAACTTATACATATGGTTAAACATAAAAAAAACTATCATGGTCTCATGAGGTGGCTGACCTGGCCCGCTAGACGTCATCTTCAGGTGTGAGTAGGGAGGAAGATTCCCCACCGCAAGTGCCTCCCACAGCAGTATCCTGCTCTGGAGTTCTTCTGCGGGACGTATCTCTTCTGGCTTGCATTCCGTTTTGATGGTAAATGTAAATCCATCTTTTTCCTATCACGCCTTGCACTCCTCTCTCAAGATGTATGGCACGTTTTCCCGAATTCGACTTGTTTACGATAAGGACTTTCCGTCTAATCGCTGCTATGTAACGTTTCTGTCATGCGATGAAGCCCGTTTGGCTGTAGAACATGTAGCATCCCTGCCTCTTGCTGGCTCTGGCTTTAAGACAGAACTTCTCCACTCTCGTAATATCTCGGACAGTGACACGGAATACATCCCAAATTTTTATTGACCATCATTCAGAGAATTCCGTTCCTGAATTACGCCAGATCCCGCCTCCTCGTTGGTTTGTGGCGTACTATATAAATGGGCGTGGGAATTTCACCAATGCCTCCTGGTATCTTACCAAAGAAATCGGCACGATTCCTTAGGGGAATCTGAAGAAGTATGGGAAGGGGATGCTCGTTCGAGCTAAAGATACTCGTATTACGCAGGCGAGGATGTTACAACATCTCCCATGCCCTACTGACAGCATGTTTGAGACCGTGAAAGCTCATCCTATCTTTAATTATAGTAAAGGTTATATGTACAGTAAGGATCTCTATGAATTTCCTGAGGAGGAAATACTGGCTACGTGTCCTAGCTCAGTGCAAGAGGTAACTAAGATGAGGAATTCCTCCAATATGGTCCTTCTCACCTATTTTAATTCCACCCTTCCTGACCGTGTTCATATCAGCTCTATCAATCTTAGGGTGAAGCGTTTTGTCTCCCGCCCTCTTCAGTGTTTCTCATGCTATGGGTACGGCCATTGTAAAAGCTCCTTGAAAGAAGAATCTCGATGTAGTGATTGTTCTGCGCTAGACTCGCAATCTGAGGAGCATTGCAATGCTGATGCTTACTGTTTCCATTGCCGTGATGCTCACCAGGTGCGTTCCAGGCGATGCCCCAGTTATCGCTTGGAGCAGGACATTTTACAGATCGCTAACAGTCAATTTATTAGCCTTGGTAGTGCCCGACGCAAACTCCTTTACCACCAGAAGGACGGTACTGGTGCGACATCCTCTGCTTCATTGGCCACTCGCTCTTCAGCTGAGTCTGCTGGTCCAAAGATAACTCCTTCTGCTACCTCACGTTCTGTTGGGGCGAGTGGTCCTGTTCATTTGGCCAATAGGTTTGCCCTTTTGTCCGATGACTCGGTTGAGTCATCTCTAAGAAGTGATGAGAATAGTACGGACTTGACCAAAGTCACCCATATAATAGATGTCCATTTGCCACCTGTATCTCGTAAGCCTATAAAGGCCTGACCAAGCGGCACCGCGGCTCTGCGGAGTCGATCGATTTAGCTCAGCCTAAACAATCTAAGGTTTCTCCCGGTGCACGTGACCGTGAGTCCTCCAGGGACAAGTTGTTTCTGTCTTCTGTGACGCCCTCCGTCTCAGATCGGGCTTCTTGTAATGAGGACGGTCTTAGCATGGAGACGTCCGATGATATTGTCTCTGCCGTCCCTCGTGGACCCACTGTATCGGAAAGTGCAGTCCTGCCTGATCCTCGTCCTCCGATGACCGCTAGAAGTGATGATGGTTCGCATCACTCACCGATAGGCTGAAAGGCTGCGGTCCAACGACCCGGCACATCCCAACTCCCGGTGTCTTCTCGTCGTTTGATTATTTCTAGTAAGGTCAGTCACGGGGAGCCTCAAAAGGCTCGCCCGTCCACTGCACCTAATTAGTCATCTTCAAGCTTCTACAGTGGAATTGTAGAGGCCTTCGTGCCTCGTGGGGGGAACTCCGAGCTTTACTGTCGGAGTTCTCTCCAGCCTGTGTAGCTCTGCAAGAGACTATGCTTGGTGATAGTACTTATTCTAGTCCTCCTGGCTATCGTGCCTTTTTTAGCACTCTTTTCACTGACCGGGCCACCACGGTGGTACACCTACTCTAGCTTTGCAAGAGAAACGGGCTGTTTTCTCTCGTCTTTGACGACATCGTGGGGACCCGCAGTGCCTGGAAGCTTTTCGGTGCTGCCGAGCTCGGGCCCGCCGCGTTTTGAAAGAGTCACAAAGAGCCTCTTGGAAGGCTTATGTGTTTTCCATTAATGCCCACACCCCTCTTACGGATGTCTTTAACAAAATCCGCCGAATTGATGGAAAGTATTCTCCTCCTCCCCCACCAGTTTTGTTGTTTGCTGGGCGAACGATGGCAGACCCTAGGAATGTCGCCGAGCTCTTCGCGGAGCACTTTGCCAGTGTTCCCCGGAGGCATCCTGGAGCCCCGGGCGATCGTCACCGCCAGAGAATGGAATCTCTCAGCATAATTTTTCTTCCACAGGAGGGGAGTCTTATAATGTCCCCTTCTCTGCCTCCGAGTTGCAGACTGCTTTGTCCCAGTGCAATGACTCTTCTCGTGGCACAGATGATATTCTTTATGCCTTCTTACGCCACATGTCTGACAGTGCTTTTAACTTTTTATTAAATCTTTATAATATGATTTGGCATACCGGTGACTTTCCAACTTCTTGGGCTGTGGCAGTGGTTCTGCCATTTCCAAAGCCTGGTAAAGATAATCTTGAGGCTACGAAATATCGCCCTATATCGTTGACGTCCTGGATTTGTAAAGTGTTAGGAAAGATCGTAAATGTAAGACTCATGTGGTACTTGTAGAGGGGGAATTACTTGTCATCGGTACAGTACGGCTTCCGAAAAATGAGGTCTACTACGGATGCTCTTTTATCCCTAGAGTCTTCTATTTGTGAGGCCTTCGCTTATTACCACCACCAGGTTACTGTATTTTTTTGACTTGGAAAAGACCTACGACACAGCTTGGTGTCATGGGATTTTACGTTCCTTATTTAATTTTGGTCTTCGTGGCCACCTTCCTATTTTATCCAGCAGTGTTTATCCAGACGTCTTTTTTTACGGGTTCGTGTGGTGAATGTTCTCTCCGATGCTACAGCTTTAAATGACGGTGTCCCACAGGGAAGTATTCCTAGTGCTACGCTATTCGCAGTTGCAATAAATGGTGTTATAGATATTCTACCGGATGGCGTTCATAGCTCTTTATATGTGGACGACTTGTGCATCTCTTTTGCTGCTGCTAGAATGTCACTGATTGAGCGAAAGCTCCAACTGGCAATAAATTGGGTGTCCAGTTGGGCCAACATAAACGGTTTTCAATTCTCCACCTCAAAGACCGTGTCTATGCATTTTTGTCGAAATCGTGGTGTCCATCCAGATCCCGATTTATATTTAGCCAATAGACGCATCTCGTGTGTGGAGGCCACTCGATATCTTGGCCTATTGTTTGACAGCCGTCTTACTTAAGTTCCACATTTCCATTCTCTCAAAGTGTCTTGCAGGACGGCACTATCCCTTCTTCGCGTTTAAATTCACACTTCTTGGGTGCGAACAGGGACACTTTGCTGATTCTTCACCGTACACGTATACTTCCAAAGCTGAAGTACGACTGTGAGATATATTCATCCGCAACGGATGCACGCCTACGAACGCTTGACCCCGTACACAATGCTGGGGTCCGCTTGGCTACGGGTGCATTTCGGACATCTCCAATACCTAGCCTTCTAGTGGATGCTGGTTTCTGGCCGCTCGAACTTCGGCGCCAGTCTTCGATGCTCAGGTGTTGGTTTCGCACCCACCGTCTTCCCGATTCTGTCCCATGTATGTCAATGTTGTGGGACTCGCGTTCGCAAGCGTATGACACTCGACCGAGTCTACCTAAACCTTTTGACCTTCGAGTGGCAAACCTGATGATGGATTTGTCCATCGACCCCTTTCCTGTCTACTCTTTCCGGCTCCCACGAGTTGGTTATTGCTAGCTTCCAGTTGTTTCATTATGCCCTCCTGCCATAGATGGCAAGAAGGATTTTTTGACAGTTCTGTCCCACACACGGTTTTTAGAACACTTTTTTTTTATCCATTCTGAAGATATCCCCGTTTTTACTGATGGTTCCAAATCCGACGCAGACGTTGGATTTTGTGTGGTTTTCCCCTCTTTATTGGTGTGGCAGCCTTCCTTCGGTAGCCTCCGTCTTTACTGCAGAGCTGTCTGCCATAGTTTTAGCTTTACGGATTATTTTTACTCTACCGGTTTCGTCTTCTACAATTTTTAATGATTCTCTCTTGCACTGTCTCCCTTAACCCTTTGATTTTATCAGCCCTGGAGTGGCTATATCTTCTTACCCAACGAGGATATCGTGTTGGATTCTGTTGGGTAACTGGTCATGTTGGTGTTCCACGGAATGAACACGCAGACCGCCTCGCTAAAGAGGCAGCAAGTCACGCTCCGTCTCCTTCCTCTGTTCCGTTTCGAGATATATTTCATGCAATTCCTGTGGCGATTGCAGCACCTTGGCAGAGGAGATGGTTAACGGGGGTTGCAACCTTAAAAATGGGAGAGGTTACTACTTCCACACTCCCTCAGTGGGATCGCTGTGCAAAGACTTTATTGGCGCGACTTCGTATAGGTCACACGTACCTTACACAAAGGTACCTCTTGACCAGGGACCCTCAACCTTACTGTGGTGACTGCTTGGTACCGCTTACGGTGCGGCACCAGTTTGACTTGACTTAAAACACCGCTACCTAAACCGCTGTCGCGGTAGAGATAGCGGTGTCTATTATATCTCAAAGGTCCTTGGTCCAGAGTGTCTGGCCCAGCGTCATGAAGTTTTCTCTCAAAGCTTTAAATTTTATACCTATTTAATTATATGTATTTTAATATTTTATTTATTTTTTTTATACTCTGCTGTATTTAACTGCCTTTATATAGTTTTTTTTTTTTTAACTGCTGTCTTTTTAAATTTTTGAGACGGCGCCAAATGACCTCAGCCGTTGCGGCGCCTTAAACAAAATTCATCCATCCATCCATCTCTTCGCTCTTAAATCACCCGTGTAAAAAGGCTTGTTTTCACTTGAACTCTCACGCGCAGCGTTACTGCGACGCACACACTCACACCATCGAAAGTTACGCACTTCCCTCTTGCTACAATTTTCGCCTGGCGCCTGAGGAGGAAATAACTCAGCCTGTATCTTCTCAATACTCCGGCTGTTATTGGAGGACGTGGTACGTCTTCAGACGGAACACGGGGCGTGGTACGTTGAGGCTGAACGTGAGGCTGGGCTTCTCATGAACTGAGGGGCCGTTTGCCTGCCTGGGACCCCGCCAGATGGGAACCGCCTTGTCGTGGTGCGGGGGCTTGTGTGCCCCTGTGACATGGCGAGCTGGGCTAGAGGCCCCTGCTCTGCCCTTTCGAGGGGGAGAGGGCTACCCATGCTAGTAAGGTCGCCAGTGAGGGGCCAGACTAAATGGTTCCTACGTAAGCTGCCAGTGGACCAGAGGAGCAGACCCATCCGCTGGAGGGATCGCCCAATAGGAGCCGTCCTATGCTGGATGGTTGGGTGTTCAGGCTGGGATGCTTTTGGGGGGGGGGGGTCTCAGCTCTGTCGTGGACAAACTTTCGTATCATGTGGGACCTTTTTTTAAAACGACTGGTCCGCGTGTGGACGAGGTACCCCGTCCACGGCAGCCAGCGCTCTCTCCCATTGTAGTCCCAGTAGGTGGTTTCCTTGCCCCTGAAGCCAATTTTTTGTGTTAGTTTTTTTTTTTTTATGGGAAAACAAAAATCTCCTGAGGTGTCTGACCTGGCCCACGAGACGTCATCTTCAGGTCTGACTGGGAAGGAGGATTCCCCTCCACAAGGGCCTCCCACAGCAGTCTCCTGTTCTGGGAGTTCTTATGAGGGTTGCGTTTCTGCTGCATATGACTCCCTCTTGATGGCAAATGTTAACCCATCATTTTCCTATCACGCCTTGCACTCATATCTCAAGGCGTATGGTACGGTTGTTCGCATTCGACTGGTTCATAATAAGGACTTTCCTTCTAACTGCTGTTATGTGACGTTTATGTCATGTGATGAAGCCCGTTTAGCTTATGAACATGTAGCATCTCTGTCCCTCGCCGGCCATGGCTTTAAAACTTAATTTCTCCAGTCACGTAATATTTCAAACAGTGACATGAATTACATCCAAAATGTTTTTGAAAACTATTTAGAGAATTCAGTTCCCGAGGTCCGCCAGATCCCGCCTCCTCGTTGGTTTGTGGCGTACTATAGAAATGGGCATGGGAACTTCATTCATGCCTCCCGGTATCTTGCCAAAGAAATCGGCACTATTCCTGAGGGAAACCTCAAGAAATATGGTAAAGGGGTGCTAGTGCGAGCTAAGGATATTACCCAAGCGAAGATGTTGCAACATCTCCCATGCCCTACAGAATGTTTGAGTCTGTTAAGGCTCATCCCACCTTTAATTATAGTAAAGGTTGTGTTTATAGTCAAGACCTTTATGAATTTCTAGAGGAGGAAATACTAGCAATGTGTCCTACCTCTGTGGAAAAGGTGACTAAGATGAGGAACTCCTCCAACATGGTCCTTCTCACCTTTTTTGGCTCCACCCTCCCTGACCGTGTTAATATCGAACCTATTAATCTTAGGGTGAGACGTTTTATTTCCCGTCCTCTTCAGTGCTTTTCATGCTATAGCTACGGTCACGGCAAGGGCTCGTGTAAGAAAGCTTCCCGTTGTGGTAATTGCTCTGCACTCAACTCACATTCAGAGGAGCATTGCAATGGTGCAGCTTATTGTTTCCGTTGCTGTTATGCTCACCAGGTACGTTCCAGGCAATGCCCCAGGTATCGCCTAGAGCAGGACATTCTACAACTTGCTAACACTCAGTTCATAAGCCTAGGTAGCGCCCGCCGTGAACTCCTGTACCGCCAGAAGGACGGTACTGGTGCGACATCCTATGCCGCATTGGCCGCTCGCTCTTCTGCTGAGTTGGCCGGTCCGAAAACGACAACTCCTGCTACCTCTCGCTCTGTTGGGGCGGGTGGTCCTGTTCATTTGGCCAATAGGTTTGCCCTATTGTCCGATGACTCGGTTGAGTCAACTCTTAGAAGTGACGAGACAAATACGGACTTGACCAAAGTCACCCATGTAGTGGATGTCCATTTGCCACCTGTATCGCCTAAGCCTTTGATGGGCCTGACCAAACGGCACCGCGTCGATAGATTTAGCTCAGCCTAAAGAGTCTAAAGTTTCTCCCGGTGTACGTGATCGTGAGTCCTCGAGGGACCGTTTTGCAATGGCAATTCCAGTAGTTTCTCTCCAGCCTCCTGTGACGCCCTCCGTCTCAGATCGGGCTTCCTGTGATGAGGACGGTCTGAGCATGGAGACGTCCGATGATATTGTCACAGCCATCCCTCGTGGACCCACTGTATCGGAAAGTGCAGTCCAGCCATATCTTCGTCCTCCGAGGAATGGTAAAAGTGACGATAGTTCGCATCACCTACCGATAAGCCGAAAGGCTGCAGTCCAACGACCCGGCACATCTCAACCCCCAGTGTCTTCTCGTCGTTTGATTATTTCTAGTCAGGTCAGTCACGGGCAGCTTCAAAAGGCTCGTTCGTCCACTGCACCCAAATAGTCGTCTTCAAGCTTCTACAGTGGAACTGTAGAGGCCTTCGAGCCTCGTGGGGAAGTCCGAGCTTTACTGTCGGAGTTTTCTCCAGCCTGTGTAGCTCTACAAGAGACTATGATAGGTGATAGTACTTATTCTAGTCCTCCTGGCTATCGTGCTTTTTTTAACACTCCTTTCCTGACCAGGGTCACCACGGTGGCACAGCTATTCTAGTCCGTCAGGATATACCTGTTATCCCGGTACAACTTAACTCTCCCTTCAGGTGGTTGCTGTTAAGGTCTTTATGGGACGACTGTGCACCATCTGTAGTTTATATCTCCCTCCTCGGCTTCCTGTCTACAAAGGTGAGCTTGACGGCCTGGTGCGTCAGCTACCTTCGCCATTCCTCTTGTTGGGAGACTTTAACGGCCGTCACCCATTGTCGGATGAAGGTGCTAGTAATCCTCGTGGGGTTTTGATCAGTTCTTTTATTGAGGATGAGGGATTGGAGGTTTTAAATTCTGGGGTTGGTACACATTTCCATAGTCTTACTGGGACTTTTACGGCTATCGATCTTTCTATTTGTACATCTAATTCTTTACTCGATTTTAATTGGCGAGTCCTACCAGATTTACATGGTAGTGACCACTTTCCGATTTTATTAGAATCTGTGAAATCTGAGCCACAGTCCCGGGCCCCACGCTGGGTTTTGGAGAAGGCAGATTGGCCTCGATTCACAGACCTTCGCTCTTTTATCCGTCCGCTGGCTGACTTTTCTACTTGTGCTGATGCTGCTAATTATTTTACCGATTTTTTTTTTATTTCAGTAGCCCTAGAACGTCAGGTCGCTTTACTAAGCGCCCCGTTCCTTGGTGGAACGCAGCATGCACTGCAGCGGTGAAAGAGAAACGGGTAGCTTTCTCTCGTCTCTGGCGACATCATGGGGACCCGCAGTGTCTGGAAGCTTTTCGGCGATGCCGAGCTCGGGCCCGCCGCATTTTGAAAGAGGCACAAAGAGCCTCTTGGAAAGCTTATGTGTCTTCCATTAATGCCCACACTCCTCTTACGGATGTCTTTAACAAATTCCGGCGAATTGCTGGGAAGTATTCTGCTCCTCCCACTCCAGTTTTATTGTCTGCTGGGCGAACGGTGGCAGACCCTAGGACTGTCGCCGACCTCTTCGCGGAACACTTTGTCAATGTTTCCCGGAGGCATCCTGCAGCTCCAGGCGCACGTCAGCGCCAGAGAATTGAATCTCTCGGCATAAATTTTACTTCCACAGGAGGAGAGTCTTATAATGTCCCCTTCTCTGCCTCCGAGTTACGGACTGCTGTGTCCCAGTGTCATGACTCTTCTCCTGGCCCAGATGATATTTCATATGCCTTCTTGCGTCACATGTCTGACAGTGCTTTTATTTTTTTATTAAATCTTTATAATATGATTTGGCATACCGGTGACTTTCCTACTTCTTGGACTGTGGCAGTGGTTCTCCCATATCCGAAGCCTGGGAAGGATCATCTCCAGGCTACGAATTACCGTCCTATATCTTTGACGTCTTGTATTTAAAAAGTGTTAGAAAAAATGGTAAATGTAAGACTCATGTGGTACTTGTTAGAGTGGGAAGTACTTGTCATCGGTACAGTACGGCTTCCGAAAAATTAGGTCTACTATGGATGCTCTTTTATCCCTAGAGTCTTCTATTTGTGAGGCCTTCGTTTATCACCACCACCAGGTTACTGTATTTTTTGATCTGGAAAAGGCCTACGACACAGCTTGGTGTCATGGGATTTTACGTTACTTATTTAGTTTTGGTCTCCGTGGCCACCTTCCTATTTTTATCCAGATGTCTTTTACGGGTTAGTGTGGGGGAGTGTTCTCTCCGATGCTACAGCTTTAAATGACGGTGTCCCACAGGGAAGTATTCTTAGTTTTAAGCTATTCGCAGTTGCAATAAATGGTGTTATAGATACTCTACCAGATGGCGTTCACAGCTCTTTATATGTGGACGACTTTTGCATCTCTTTTGCTGCTACTACGTAGTATGTCACTGATTGAGCGAAAGCTCTAACTGGCAATAAATCGGATGTCCAGTTGCGCCAACATAAACGGTTTTCAATTCTCCACCTCAAAGACCGTGTCTATGCATCGTGGTGTCCATCCAGATCCCGATTTATATTTAGCCAATAGACGCATCTCGTGTGTGGAGGCCACTCGATATCTTGGCCTATTGTTTGACAGCCGTTTTACTTGGGTTCCACATTTCCGTTCTCTCAAAGCGTCTTGCAGGACGGCACTATCCCTTCTTCGCGTTTTACGACACTTTGCTGCTTCATTACCGTACACTTATGCTTTCAAAGCTGGAGTACGGCTGTGAGATCTATTCATCCGCAATGGATGCACGCCTACGCACGTTTGACCCCGTACACAATGCTGGGGTCCGCCTGGCTACGGGTGCATTTCGGACATCTCCAATACCTAGCCTTCTAGTGGATGCTGGTTTCTGGCCGCTCGACCTCCGGCGCCAGTCTTCGATGCTCCGGTGTTGGTTTCGCACCCACCGTTTTCCCGATTCTGTCCCTTGTATATTAATGTTGCGGGACTCGCGTTCGCAGGCGTATGACACTCGACCGAGTCTACCTAAACCTTTTGGCCTTCGAGTGGCAAACCTGATGATGGATTTGTCCATCGACCCCACTCCTGTGTACTCTTTCCGGCTCCCACGAGTTGGTTATTGGCAGCTTCCGGTTGTTTCATTATGCCCTCTTGCTATAGATGGCAAGAAGGATTTTTTGCCAGCTCCGTCCTACACACGGTTTTTAAAACACTTTTTTATCCATTCTTATGATATCCCCGTTTTTACTGATGGTTCCAAATCTGACGCAGGCGTTGGATTTAGTGTGGTTTTCTCCTCTTTTTATCGGTGTGGCAGCCTTCCTTCGGTAGCATCCTTCCTTACTGCGGAGCTGTCTGCCATAGTTTTATCTCTACGGATTATTTTTACTCTCCTGGTTTCGTCTTTTGCAATTTTTAGTGACTGTCGCAGTGTTGTTACTGCTCTCTTTTGCACTGTCTCCCTTAACCCTTTGATTTTATCAGCCCTGGAGTGGCTATATCTTCTTACCCAACGAGGATATCGTTTTGGGTTCTGTTGGGTCCCTGGTCATGTTGGTGCTCCAGGGAATGAACACGCAGACCGCCTCGCTAAAGAGGCAGCAAGTCACGCTCCGTCTCCTTCCCGTGTTCCGTTTCGAGATATATTTTATGCAATTTGTGTGGCGATTGCAGCACTTTGGCAGAGGAGATGGCTAACGGGGCCGCAACTTTGAAAATGGGAGAGGTTACTACTTCCACACTCCCTCATTGGACTTATATCCATGTCAGAGATCGCCGTGCTTCGTATATGTCACACGTACCTTACACAAAGGTACCTCCTGACCAGGGACCCTCAACCTTACTGTGATGACTGCTTGGTGCCGCTGACGGTGCGACACTAGTGGAGTGCCCCAGTTTGATTGACTTAAGACACTGCTACCTCTACCGGTAGAGATAACGGTGTCTATTATATCTCAAATGTCCTTGGACCAGAGTGTCTGGCTCAGGGCCATGACGTTTTTAGGTTTTTGGGAGAAGCTGGGCTTCTCCCAAAGCTTTGAATTTTATACTTATTTCATTATATGCATTTTAATATTTTATGCATATAGTCTTTTTTTTAGTTTTTAGATAGTCTACTGTTTTTAACTGACTTTATATAGTTTTTTAACTGCTCTGTCTTTTTAAATTATTGAAGCGGCGCCAAATGACCTCAGAGCCGTTGCGGCGCCTTAAACAAAATCCATCCATCCATCCATCGTCTGCCTGGGAGGAGGACTCCTTGACCTCGGGGCGTCCACGGGTCCGGGCACCTTCTCTTTCCCGCCATACTTCTGAGGTCATCCGAGTGGCGAGGGATAACGCAGAAGACGTAACCAACTGGGGTTGCCGAAGGACCACTATAGGTATTAGGTGAGAAAACAACAGTTAGCTGACACTACAGTAAACATTAAAATAAATACATCACTTGCTGACATAAATATTTGTGATGATTTATTGGAGCTGTCACAGAAATTAATGTGATATAAGCCCTTTTCGTAGTGTAGTATGTAATTTTATGTTGCACATATGTTCTCCCTTTTTCATTTGCCTATAGTATATCATCAATTACCATTTATCAATAGTAATAACCAAATAAATAATTAAATAATTAACTTAACTAATTAAATAAATAAATTATTACCAATAAATGGCTAAGAAGGACCAAAAGTTAACTTTGCTGTGCGAGGAATTCGACACACTGAGGATACTACAAATAGTGACACTGATGAGGACTCTCGTCGTTTGAGAAGTGGTACTACTCACCGTAGAGTTGATCCTTCGTCTCCTAACACTGTTGTAGCTCAGTCTTTAGGAAATCCTTTCAGCATGACCCATAAGCCTGCACCAGGTGGTGGTGGGCCTTCAACCCCACTTACACCACAAGGTAGCGTTGTAACCAAGGTTTTGGCTGTTGTAGCTGAGGTGCGAGCATTATCTGGAACAGATCCTGAATATTCAGCTCGTGAATATATTAGTCAGTGCGAAGATGTAATGAGGCACGCGTTTGTGACGGAGGAAGTAGACAAAATTTCCTTTTTGTAGTCGCGTTTACAGCCAGGATCGCAAGCTGTTTTGATTATGCAAGCAAGCGCGTTCACAGATCCTTCCGAAAACGGAGACTATGAACATTTTAAAACTAACTTCCTGGAAACTTTGGGAATAATCTAAATCACGGTTTGGTGAAGGGCGTCAGTGATGCGGTGCAGTCTATGCTGGAAACCTCTGCTTCTCTTAATATATGGCAGGCACAAACAGCAGAAACCGCATCTCCACTGCTTTCACCCAATACCTACAAGATAATGGTTGGATGAAGGGAGACTCCATGTCTGCAAAAGATGTCCATAAATTTCTGAAGTTTTGGTGTTTATGCATTCTATCAGGGAGAACTGTAGGATGCGTGCTTTGTCTCTAGATTATAAACCTACGGAAACTTTGCATACATTTGCACTGAAAGTAAAAACCAAAGTTGCAGAAAGGAGTGGTAACGCTCATTGTGCTGCCTCTACAGTGGCGGATCGCTTGGCTGCTTCAACGGTGGCTGTGACCCAGGGTCATCAAACAGCACCGGAGGAACATCCTTCTACTTCGTACGCGGCGGTGACGGCGCCAGGTGAGCCAAAATTTACCTGCCACTACTGCGCTTAAATGCTTTAAAAGAAAGAAGGATAAGAAACAAGCTGTTGCCGCAGCGGGACACCAGAATCCCCAGCAACAGCCAGCACGCACTAAATATGCCGCTGCATCTCGCCGGACGGCTTGTGCAACTCAGAGTGAGATCAACAAAAGCAAAAATGCTTATTGCTTGTTCTACGAGTGTCATGGACACTCAACGGAAGACTGCTTCACTTTAGTAGATATAAAGTCTAAGTGGAGGCAGAGTCGAGAGTCTAGAGGAACTCAGTCAGGGTAAGCCTCGCGCCCCGCAAAAACCAAACCAAGGTAGCTAAAGGTCAAAGAACTAACCAGGCTGCACATGCGACCGATGACAGTGATATTCACGCTTCTTTAGTGGCCACTTGCAGTCAGTCTACCATCATGGTCCTAGAAACAAAACTCGGGCCAGTGCAAGCATCATTTCCTGTGGATACTGGCGCTGCTGTTAATGTGCTGTCCAAAAGGGCTTATAGAGCACTGAAGCGTGTATCCTGTGGTGGGCAATATCATCTTATGCCAAATGACCTCAACCTAAAGGGAGTTACTAGTGACCCACTTGATATTCTGCGTATTGTTCGTCTCCCTGTAAACTTGGGTAAGGGTATTTCAACTATGCGTTTGGACTTTTACGTGACATCAAACTTCGGGTTGCCTTCAGATGGCCTTCTGGGTTTGACGTCTATGAGATCCAACCGTATGGTAATAATACAGTGGAACCATGCGCGCTTTGGGGTCCGAGGGATCTTCAAGCGCACGGGTTAGAATACTGTCCACGGTCCGAGTGTAGGTTGGGCTTCCTCACTCGGGGCAACGGTTTCCTAGCGGGTGGGCTTTGAGATAGGAGGGACCCTAAACAGTATCCCCTTTAGCCCATAATTTGCCGTGAAAAGTACACATGATATATAAAAAACAAGTATCAAGGAAAGAGTTTTCAGGCAATGGGGACGCCCAGAAGCCTAGCTTCTTTATCCCGATACGAGAGAAAGGTACAAAAGGCACCAGATGGTGAATTTTTTTTCTGCCCAGTCAGTTTCTGTTGTTAGGGGGAGGTTCCCACAGAACAGGGTGAGAGAACGCCCCGCGAGTTAAGGCTGCGGCCGAAAAAACAATAAACCCAGGGAAATGGACAGTTGTTCAGGCTACGGTAATTGGAAGTCATAACATTCCTGACCGTACAGCTATGCACATCCCTGTATCTGTACCAAACGCACGAGTAGGTTGTGACATCTGCATAGAAGAACTTAGTAAGGTAAAAAGATTGGCAGCGGAACCGACTCTTTGTGTGAGATGGACATCAAACATCTGTTCTTGTGGTAAATACCACGGGTGGACCAATCAAACTAAGACAAGGTGTTTTCTTGAGTGAAGCGTTAGCGTATGATGGACAGGTTGCGCCTGAACCCTTGGACTTGGCTGAATCCAGTGTTGCCTCTGTATGTGCCTCAGTCAGTACATACTTAATGGCACAGACTCAAGAACTAGAAAACCTTGTCACAGTTAGCGGATTACCCTGAGCTAAGGAACTCACTCATTCAACTGCTGAAGCGGTATCGTGATGTCTTTGCCTTGCCTGAAGAACCGTTAGGTGCAACTGACAGAGCAGAGCACCACATAAAATTAAAACCAGGAACTAATCCAATATACATACCACTGTCAAAGGCAAGTGGTTGAGGACCAAATCAAAGAAATGTTATAGAAAACTCCTGGTCACCCTGGAATTCACCTTTGTTCCTAGCCCCTAAGAAAAATGGACAATTTAGGCATGTTATTGATTTCAGGCGAGTAAATGAAGTGACAGAGGACGAAAGGTTTCCTCTGCCTGTTCTAAAAGACTTATTAATGTCATTAGGACAGGGAAATAATTTTTCAGTAGCTTTGATCTTGTAAGTGGTTACTGGCAGTTACCGATGACACCTTAATCGCGAGCAGTAACGGCTTTCAGTACTCCTCAAGGTCATTTTCAATGGAAACGCATGCCGTTTGGAAAATCTGCTCCGATCACCTTTCAGCGCATGATGACCACTATTTTTGCTGAAATAGGAAATAGGCAAACATTTATGTGTACCTTGACGATGTGATCATATGTGGAAAAGACTTAAAATTCCACTTAGGCAGTTTAGAATCTGTCTTACTGAAATTGAGAGACTCTGGTCTTAAAGCCAAATTAACTAAATGCAAATTCCTTAAATCAAGAATTAAATTCTTAGGCCACGTAGTGGATAGCGATGGAATTCACACAGTAGAAGACAAAATCCGCGCTGTTAAAAATTTTCCACAACCAAAGAATGCAGAAAATGTTCGTTCTTTCCTAGGGTTGTGCGGATACTATAGGTCATTCGTAAAGGGATTTAAAACAATTGCATCACTTTTGAATACATTGCTAAGAAAGGACATTCCTTTCCACTGGAATGCAGCCCAGAATAAAAGTTTTGAGGAGTTGAAATTTGCACTCACCCATGCTCCTGTTTTGGCTTTTCCAGACTATGAAGCTCCATTTATTTTATTCACGGATGCTTCGTCCTTGGGACTTGGTTCGGTGTTGATGCAAACTGATGCAAGTGGTACAAACTGCGTTATTGCATACGCAAGTCGAACTCTGAAACCAGCAGAGTCAAACTAGTCTGTAACTCACCAGGAGACTCTGGCTATTATATGGGCTCTTAAGCAGTTTAAGGATCTCATTCTGGGATATCCAATAACCGTGTACACTGATCACGCCGCGGTTAGTGAGCTCTTTAAAGGAAGAAACCTGAGTGGCAGACTCGTTCATTGGTATTTAACTATACGGGAATTTAACCCAACCTTCAAGTATTTGCATGGTCGAGCTAATGTAGTGGCGGATGCCCTGTCTCGAAATATGCATTTTGGAGGAGTAGTAGAACAAACTCCTACCATACAAAACTTTTCCCTGCATGAGTTGGCTAATGCTCAACGTCAACACGACGTCTGGAGCAAGGTCATTTATGCTATGTGTTACGTTCACCAGTTAAACTGGTAAGATTGGCATCGGGGAGCCGGTGAACAATAACAATAAAAAAAAAAACACTACAGGTTCAACTGGTGAGGAAATGCAAAGGGGACACTTTAAAAAGCTATTTTAATAACCCATAATGATATTGACACACAGATATAACATGAAACATGAAACACAAATATATAAAATGAAACACAGGAAAATGACATACACATATACATATAACACAGTAATAAATACAACAATAAAGACCCCAACTTAATACCTAACAATAATCTTAATCCTACATAGAGGACGAGGGGAAGTGATACTTATGCAGTGTCGCAGTGCTGAAGTGCTGGGTGATGGTTGATCCCACGGTAGACCCAAGAGGCGTTGTGTTCACTGGTTGAGGCTTGGATCTCAACTTGCTTTTCAGAAAGCCAAGAGCTGGCTCAACACTTCCGGTTGAGTCGAATGGGGCCGCGTGAATCCAACTTCGGAACAGTAGCGGGGCTTCATGAAACGGTGACGTGGAGGGTTCATGAAACGGTGGCGTGGAGGGTTCACGAGACGGTGACGTGGAAGGGGAGGCGGAGAGGTGGCGAACGAGGTAACAAGCGGAGGAGGTGATGGTAGTAATGTATGTTACGGGCGGGCCGTGACATTTCCTCCGCCCTAAGACCTCCGTAATGGGCTCATGAAGAAGGTGAGACGGGAGATCTTGATGAGGCGTCGGCGATGATGTTGTCCACCCCCTTGATATGGTGGACTTCCAACTTGAAAGGTTGAGTTAACAAGGCCCACCTAAGAATGCGTTGGTTTCGGTTCTTCATGGCGTGAAGCAAGGCCAGACAGAGGATTGTGATCGGTGAAGACCTTCGTAGTTTGAGGATCAGGATGAAGATAGCACTCAAAACGTTGGAGCGCCAGGACGAGTGCCAGAACCTCCTTCTCGATGGTGGAGTAGTTGAGTTGATGTTTTTTTCAGCTTCGCGGAGTGATCGGCGATGGGATGGAGGATGCCGCTTGTCGGGTCCGTTTGTAGTAGGACAGCACTCACTCCAACTCCACTCGCGTCCACTTGTAGATTGAAGGGGCGGGAGTGATCCGGCGTCCACACCACTGGTTCCGAGGAGAGAAACGCCTTGAGGTGTTGGAAGGCTTGGTCACAGGTCGGGGTCCAGTGGAAGGGCACGGAAGTGCTGATAAGGTCCGTCAGGGGGGCGGCCAGGGTGGAGAAGTTCCTACAGAATCATCTGTAGAAACCAGCCATCCCTAAGAACCTCATGAGAGCTTTCCTGGTGGTAGGGACAGGAAAGCCAAGGATGGCCTCCACGTTAGCTCTCTTGGGGCGAACCTTGCCGTTCCCCACCACATGTCCCAGGTAGACCACCGTAGACTTCCCGAAGGTGTACTTGGACAGGTTGATTGTAAGCCCGGCTTCCTGGAACCGACCCATCAGCCTCCGAAGACGGGTCAGATGTGTCGTCCAGTCGTCCGCAGTCACCACCAGGTCGTCCAGATATGCAGATGTTCTCTCCAAGTCCTGAGTTATGTAATTTATAGCCCTCTGGAAGGTGGCGGGAGCATTAGACAAGCCAAAGGGCATCACTGTGTATTGGTATAGTCCGAAAGGGGTGATGAAGGCGGATATTATTTGGGCCTCGTCCGAGAGGGGAATCTGGTAGTAACCTTTAAGTAAGTCTATAGTGGTTACAAATTTGGCTACTCCTATACTATCTATAAGGTCCTCTATCAAGCGCAATGGGTAGGAGTCTGGCACCGTCACTTTATTTAATTTCCTGTAGTCGGTGCAAAATCGACTACTACCATCTGGCTTAGATGTTAACAGGCAGGAGAAGCCCAGGAGATATACTAGGTTCTGCAAGGTGATGACAGAGCAGATAGTCTACCTCTTTTTCATCAAGTCTCTTTTAATGGGTGAAATGCGATAGGCTGGTTGTCTTATAGGCTTGATGTCATTAGATATTAATGTTATGTCATGTTGGATAGTATTACAAACTCCTGGAAGGTCACCTGTGATTTCAGAAAAGTCTAGCAATAACTTTTTAAGATCAGACTGTTGTGAAGGTGTTAAGGAAAGAAACACCTCATCAAGGTTGGACATGATTTGGCTGTTTGAGGGGCGTCCTTTAGGTGACGAGAAGAGGAATTCGATGTCGGACTCTTCCTCGGGGGGCACAGGACCAGACTCCTTCCCTACCAGACATACAGGTACAGTGCGAGACAAGTCGTCCTCTGGTTCTCTGGAGTGGTAAGGTTTCATTAGATTAATATGAACTAGTTGGGAATCCTTACGACGGTCAGGAGTGTGGACCACATAATTTAATGGACTTAGTTTTTGAGCCACAACATAAGGTCCCATGAACTTACTGTGAAGAGCATTGCCTGGAGTGGGAGAAAAAGTAAAACCTTGTCTCCTGGTTTGAAACTTCTCATGACAGATTTGGGAAGAGAATTCTGTTGCATTTTAGTTTGAGATTTGAGGAAGTTTGATTTAGCAAAGATCTGACTTCACTGATTTTATTCTTAAGGTTACTGATGTAGTCAGACACACTGGGGCTTGAAGGAGTATTTTGAGTAAACCATTGATCCTTTAATATTTTGAGAGGCCCCCTGATCTGTCTACCATAGAGTAATTCAAAAGGGAGTAACCTAAAGAATCTTGAGGAGATTCTCTTAAAGCGAAGAGAAGGAAAGAAATACTTTCATCCCAGTCTCCTTGATGCTCCAAGCAATACTTCTTCATCATGGATTTTAATGTTTGGTGAAACCGCTCCAGACAGCCTTGGGATTGGGGTGGTAAGCCGAGGAGGTAACATGGTCGATGTTTAGCTCATTCACTATCTGTTGGAAAAAATGGCTAGTGAAATTGCTACCCTTGTCAGACTGAATTTGTTTTGGAATTCCTACCGAGGTGAAAAAATGTATTAGATGTTTTACAATGGTCTTTGATGTGATGTTCTTAAGAGGGAATGCTTCAGGGTACCTGGTAGTGGGATCCATGAGGGTTAACAAATACTGATTCCCTCGTTTGGTTTTGGGTAAGGGCCCTACGCAGTCTAGAATGATCTTTTCGAAGGGCTCCGTCTGAACTGGAATAGGCGTCAGAGGAGCTGGCACAAGGCGTTCGTTAGGCTTACCCACAATTTGACATATGTGACATGTTTTTACATAGTGTGACACATCCTTTTCATTCCTGGCCAAAAAAAATGTTGAAGAGCCTTCTTGTAGGTTTTTTGGATGCCTAGATGACCTGACAATCCATCATGAGCTAGTTCTATAATGGCTGGTCTTACAGACAAGGGATGACAACTTGATGTGTTTCTGACCAGGTGTCTAGTTGTTTCAGTTCAGGAGGTCTGTAGGCACGCATCAGGACTCCTTCCTGATAATAAAAACAAGGCAATTTAGACATATCCTTTGTCTCACTGGCAACATGTCTGATCTTAGCCAAAGTGAGATCCTGTTCCTGAGCATTAATCAAATTCTCCTTTGAAATGATGTTATTGTACAAGTTGTCAGTAGAGGCAATCATTGGTGGAGGAGGTGGTGAAAGGGCAGGGGACTTGGACTGAGACCTGGTGACTGCACACACTGGGAAGAAGTGAGGGGATGTTTCGTCCAGGGTCTTAGTGGGACTTTCTGTTAAGGGAGAATCAAGAACAATTAAGTTTGGAACAGCCAAGTTACCCGCAAGATCATTACCCAGTACAAGATGTACCCCGGTACTGGCAGTTCACCAGGTTTAATGGCTACCTCAACCTCTCCTGAAATGAACGGGCACTGTAAGCTAATATTAGCCAAGGATAGGAGAGCTGTGATTCGAGACCTGTAAGGATCACCTTCTCCCAGTGAAAGCCTGTTTGATGTTAGGGATGACATCTTCCCTTAAGATGGATTGGGCAGCACCTGTATCACGCAGAACCTTGATATTTATTGCCTTGTCTTTACCATCAGTCAGGGACACTTTACCTTGATACATGTACGAGTCATAAAGTTCTAGAGGAGAGTTGACAGGGTTAGCTAGGGCCACTGGTTTCTTGTTCTCAAATGTGTTAGGTTTAGGGGCCACAAAAGAAAGTTGACGTTGAGAGGCCTTGCAATTTGGGTGTCTACATTTCTGGATCGTGTGACCTGGCTTCTTACAGTATGTACACCAGGGGGAATTATATGCATTTGGCGAGAATCCGGTTGGCTTACCACCCGCGCCCCCAAAACCTTCCCCAAAGGAGGACCTAACATTAGATAGTGAACCACGACCTCTACTACCCAGGGATCCCATCAACAAAGCAAACGCATCAGCCACTTTAGCGGCAGACATAAGATCACTCTCTCCCGTTCTTCCACATGCCTCAGAATATTAAAGGGTAACTTGTTCTTCCATTCTTCCAGGACCATTAGATTGAGCAACTCCGAAAAGGTGGTAATGTTAAGGGCGGCTAACCATTTCTTAAATTGTCTTAGTTTCTCACTATCAAATTCAACATAGGTGTGAGACTCTGGTTTCACATACTTTCGAAACTGTTGTCTGTATCTATCAGAAGTGATAGAGTAGGCATCTAGAATGTTACCTTTGATCTCTTCATATTCTACCTCATCACTAAGGCCGTTGTATACCCTATAAGCTTTTCCTACTAGCTTAGGGACAAGGAGAGACACCCACTGATCCTTGGGCCATTTATTCCTATTAGCAATGATCTCAAAAGCGCGAAATGACCCATCAACATCAGATTCATCAAAAGGGGGAACTAGCGGCAGGATTAAAGCTTGCTAACTGTTTCTTTATATCTATTTCTTCCCCTCTAAACTTAGCGTCATTTCGTAGGGCTAACTCCTGAATTTCTAACTCTTTCTCCTGCCTTCTAAGTTGTAACTGAAATTCTCTCTATTTTCTTTTTCTGACTGTAGTTGCATTTCTTTTGCTTCTTTTTCTGCCTGTAGTTGCATTTGTTTTTCATGCATCCGGTATTCTAGTTTAAGCTTCTCAATTTCCCATTGACTTATCCTACTCTTATCCTGTTCTTCCTGGGGACTGTGTATTATAGTCCTCGTAGAGGCTGACATGGGAGTTAACTCTTCTATGGCATTTCCTAGCAACTGACCTTCTTGCACTAGATGTTCAACAACTACATTCTTAATGACCTCTTTAGTCATCTGAGACGTGATGGGAACATCAAAATGTTTAGCGATGGTCTTCCATTGGTCCTTTTTTATATTAGCACCTTTAAGTTGTTCCAGAGAAGGGTCGGCACAAAAATCTTCAACGTTAAACTGAGCGGAAGCCATATTAAATAGATGTTAAACCACAAAAAAAAAAATGATAAGCGAATTACTTAAGTGAGGAACTTGGCAGAGTGATAATAAAGGCAACCTTGGAAATTACCTAGATTATACTTAAGCAAACACTTATGAGTACAATCACTAATGAGGGGTAAACTAGAGAGTTACGGCATTAAGAGGGATCCGGATTACTCTAGTTACGAGACTTGAGAGTGAGGAGCGAATTGTACTGAGACTTGTTATTGATAAGGAGGCGGATTAGTCTGAGAGACTAGTTAAAATGGCCGATTCTAACTAGCGAGAAAAATGATCCGCGGGATTGAGGGTTCGCATGAACATATGATGATCCCAACACTTGGATAACACTTATTACACACCTGCCTATGTGCAAAAAATAGAGATAAGTGCTATCGGTGAACACGCCTTTCTACCTGGTTTCCTGCTCTACCACTGCTATGCGATACCAATGAAAGTCACGAAGCACGTTTAACCCAAAAGGAGCCACTTGATCGCACAAAGGTAAATTTAAACCACACGCAGAGTAAGTCACAGAAAAAAAACACATCAGAGTCACAACACCACAGAAACAAAAAAATAATGTAATCACAGAAAAAAAGTCACTGGAAAAATGGAACACTGAACATGGGTTATAATGGTCCTGTCACGGTCGCCAATTGTTACGTTCACCGGTTAAACTGGTAAGATTGGCATCGGGAGCCGGTGAACAATAACAATAAAAAAAAAACACTGCAGGTTCAACTGGTGAGGAAATGCAAAGGGGGCACTTTAAAAAGCTATTTTAATAACCCATAATGAAATTGACACAGATATAACATGAAACATGAAACACAGATATATAAACTGAAACACAGGAAAATGACATACACATGTATAACACAGTAATAAATACAACAATAAAGAACCCAACTTAATACCTAACAATAATCCTAATCCTATATAGAGGCAATGTGGAAAGCACGGACGAGGGGAAGTGATACTTATGCGGTGTCGCAGTGGTGAAATGCTGGGTGATGGTTGATCCCACGGTAGACCCAAGAGGCGTTGTGTTTACTGGTTGAGGCTTGGATCTCAACTTGCTTTTCAGAAAGCCAAGAGCTGGCTGAACACTTCCGGTTGAGTCGAATGTGGCCGCGTGAATCCAACTTCGGGACAGTAGCGGGGCTTCATGAAACGGTGACGTGGAGGGTTCATGAAACGGTGGGATGGAAGGTTCACGACACGGTGACGTGGAAGTGGAGGCGGAGAGGTGGCGAACGAGGTAACAAGCGGAGGAGGTGATGGTAGTAATTTATGTTACGGGCGGGCCGTAACATCTGGAATCTGGCGATGAAACCACCTTACCCAAAACATATGTGCCATTTTCACAGTTCTTTTTGACACAGGAGAAGGTCCTTTGCAGATGTTGGACTTCAGGTAAACGAGATCCTGTAACACAACTAGTCATACCAGAGTCACATATGCCGGTGGTGTTGTCTTTACTTCATGACACTGCGATCGCTGGACACAAAGGGAAAGATCGTACTCTGTCAGCTGCGCGTATGAACTATTATTGGCCAACTATGCGTGTAAATATGGATTAGTACATTAATAAGTGTGTACAGTGCGCCCAGCATAAGGGTAGCATACCTAAACCTGCTCCTATCTTGGAATATCCTCCCCCTGAAAGACCTGGGATGTGGTTGTTATAGACGTACTACAGCTTTCAGTTAGGAGTCGCCATGGCTCTAAGTATGTGCTGGTGATGGTTGATCATTTCAGCAGGTACGTGGTTTGAGCTCCACTTTATTATAAGTCTGCCAAGGCGGTAGCTCACGCTCTAGTGACAAACCTATTTTGTCCTTACTCAGCTCCTAGAGTCTTATTGAGTGACAATGGGACAGAATTCCGCAACAATGTACTAGAGGAGATCTGTAAACAGTTTGGCATAAAACAAACATTCACAGTAGCTTATCATCCTGCAAGCAGTGGGCTGGTGGAGCGCGCGAACAGGAAAATTCTTGACGTTTTGCGCCCAATCGTAAATGACTTTATGGAAAATTGGGAAGATTAGTTACCTCATGTTGCTGCTAGCATAAACAGTAGCGTTTGTGAGTCTACGGGAAGGACTCCATATTTCATAATCTATGGAGTGGAAAAGAAACTTCCGTATGACTTGTTGAGCAGTCCACATAATTCTGTTAACAATGTGGACGATTAGCAAAATGCCAACTTAAAGTATTTTCAGACACATATAAAGGAGTCACAAACAGGTTAAAAGCTTCTAAAACGGCCATGAGCTCACAGCAACAACGGCGTTCTTCACCTGTAAGGATTAAAATTGGTATTCAGTAATGGTTAAAGTCCCTGACGTGAAGTTAGCTCCTAAATTTGTTGGACCGCGTCTGGTAGTAAACAAACTCCATGGACATAAATTTGAAATACTAGATCAATTGTTAAACACGCTGGAAGTTGTGCACTGTGATCGGCTTAAACGGACCGATGTCAAGGTTAATCTGGATTTAGTTGAAACAGCCTATGTAGACAAAACTACTCGGTTTGGAGGTGCTCAGAATGTAGCATATATATATAACCTTCGTTCTCGTAATTAAAGCTCTTAAATATATTCCAGAGATGTTTGCCCTCTTGGTAATCCTCGTTCTGCATGCGAGCGTCGCCTTAAAGCCTACACTTCTCAAGCCAGGAGCTCTGACCGGTCATCTGGGAAGGGTCTATCTGGTTGAAGACGCTTTGTGGGTTACCTGTCCCCATGAGTCTTTGGTGAAAATACCAGAGAGGCTTCGAGATGTTGCATGCTGGCTGAACGCGGTTTTGGGAACTTTAGAGAAGGAATTCACGGACGTTTCCGGGGAGCCTACTGAGATTCTGTCCCTTTTGCATGCTCGAGTGCGCTATGTAAATGACACGATAACCTTAACTTTGGAAAATTATGAGGGTCTGTCGGTCACTAACCGCACTAAAAGAGGATTGATTGTTGGAATAAGTAAAATATCTCAAACGTTGTTTGGAACAGTAATGAATGAGGATGTAGATGAGCTGAGAGATAGATATAACAAATTAATGTCTGTGGCCAAAGCTAACATTAAAGCTATTAACCTAAATTGCAGAAACATTGCTAGGCTGGAAAAGCAGATTAGTGAACTAGCTTCTTATAAGAATCTTCTGGGACACAGTAAATAAGATGTTAAGAAAACAAGATTCTTTGTATGAATTTTCTGTTATTGGACAGGCTTTGTCTGCCATGGGTAGGGTTACCACTTCTCTTTTCCCTGAAAAGGTCTTTAAACGTACCTTGGAAATTGGAAGAAGGGTCTTTAATTTATCCCTTTTATTTCATGTGCATTTGATCCATCATCAGTACCCATTGGTGGAATATGTCTTGACGACAGAGGCCATAGTTATTCACGTTCCTTTCAAATCAACAAAAATCTCTGAATTGTACAGACTGGAACCTTTCCCTTATACGGTAAATAATACTGTAATGATATTAGACGCAGAAAGCTCTTTGGTACTTGTCAAAGATGACTTTTCAGTGTACGCGACTGATAAATTCTCAACACTTGGTGGATGTCGGTCCGAGTATCAGAATTTGTATTTCTGCCCGTCATCTCTTTTTGTTTTCTTACCCACAAAAAAGGGGGTAGTTGTGAAGTAGTGTTGACTAAGGGGGATGCTTCAGCAGCTCTTTCTCTTTGTCCGTACAAACAGTTAGTACCTAAAATAATGTTTCATAAGAGTTTCCATGGACATCACTACTTCTTTTTCACTGAATCTTTGTAGTCAGTGAAGTGTCCTAATGGTTTTGCATATCAGGAGGTTTCAGGTCACTTTGCAGTGTTGAACGTGTGTTCTTTAAAATCGGAAAATGTTCATGTTTTTTTTTCCCTGAAAAGTATCATGAGGCTTTTATTTCTAACATCACCTCCTATTTTTCAAATCAACACTCTAAATAATCTAAACATTAAAAAAATGAAATTTATTACCAACACTGTTTCTGAGTTCTCTTTTACTAACATCTCAGATTTTGAGACCGGCATACATGAGTCTCTACCAGAGTATCTAACACCTTATGTGCATTTTTCTACGGTGTTCATACCTGTCCTTGGCTTCTGTATTTTACTAATACCTATATTCTGTTGTTTTAAAAGGGATACTTCATTGTATGATATTCTTAAAGCAAGGTTCCAGCGACGGCAGGAAGACACTGGGAATACTCCTTTGTAACCCGCATAAACATGATTAGGTACATGGCTCTAGTTACGTCGCGAAGACGAGACGGGTAGGTGACCGAGTGATGTAACTGCCATAGGCTAGGTAGGACCCATTGTAGAAAAGTATATAGGAATCTGATGCAATCTCTCGTAATGTGGTGCAACATGTAGAAGTGCTGACTTCGTCTTTTCTGTTCAACAGGGGTTGCAGTGTTTGTCTATTTCATATAACTAACTAGGGGTTAGTTACATTCATGATTGTCTTAGATAACTAATCCAAATTAATGTAGTCTCTATGTGTGGGATGCATTTATTATAGGTATCACTACCAGTGAAAAATAGTTGTAATGCATGACACGTTACACCTCAGTGGAATATTCCCCGTCACATGACCGACGCCCTGTGTCAGCACCTTGGAGGCTGGGCGGCGGTGGGTGCGGGCAGCCGCGCAGAAGGAAAATTGCCGGCGACTGGGAAGTGCGGGTGTGTGTCAAGTGCGTGTGCGTCTGAACTGTGTGCTGCGGGAACTTAGTGACTCTGTGTACTCAGTGACATTACAAACACTTTCCCGAGTTTAAAACACGTTTTCCGTATGCTCATGTACGTGGCGTGTGGACAGCACTTGTAAATTTGTACATAATAGACTAACTTTTTATAAACTAAGTTTTCCTTATACACCTGGGTTGATAAGAAACATAAAAACTACCAGTGAAACCGCTCGCCTGGACAGTAAATCAAAACAATAAACTTAATAACTTTATGTAGGCCTACAGAATCTACAGGAGGCCTGCTAATCAAACAAAGTTAAGCTCCATATAACAAAAACGCTTAACAATGAACACGCAAACCGCCTCGCTAAAGAGGCAGCAAGTCGCGCTCCGTCTTCTTCCCCTGTTCCGTTTCGAGATGTATTTCATTCAATTCGTGTGGCGATTGCAGCACTTTGGCAGAGGAAATGGCTAACGGGGGTCGCAACCTCGAAAATGGGAGAGATTACTACTTCTACAATCCCTCACTGGACTTACACCCATGTCCGGGATCGCCGTGCACAGACTTTATTGGCTCGACTTCGTGTAGGTCACACGTACCTTACACAAAGGTACCTCCTGACCAGGGACCCTCAACCTTACTGTGATGACTGCTTGGTGCCGCTCACCGTGCGGCACCTGTTGGTAGAGTGCCCTAGTTTGATCAAGTTACGACACCGCTACCTCAACCGCTGTCGCGGTAGAGATAGCGGTGTCTATTATATCTCAAAGGTCTTTGGACCAGAGTGTCTGGCCCAGGGCCATGACGTTTTTAGGTTTTTGGGAGAAGCTGGGCTTCTCCCAAAGCTTTGAATTTTATTACGATCGACTCACAATGGAGAGGGCCGGGTTCGAATCCCGGTAAGCGGCGAGGCAAATGGGCGCGGCTCTTAGTGTGTGGGGTGTGTTCACCTAGAAATAAATAGGTACGGGATGTATCTGGAGGGGTTGTGGCCTCGCTTTCCCGGTGTGTGGAGTGTGTTGTGGTCTCAGTCTTACCTGAAGATCGGTCTATGAGCTCTGAGATCGCTCCGTAATGGGGAAGACTGGCTGGATGACCAGCAGACGACCGAGGTGATTGACACACACCTCGTCAGGGAAAACTATGAACTATGCAGGGAGCCACAACATTGAGCCAACTGTCACCAACTTTACAGGGTGATGACATGTAGGATTATTCATGACATTCAAAGCATCTTGAGGTTGTTTCAGATAATACAATTTACCTCAATGGCCCACCATCTGTGGGCCGCCATTTTCACCTGTTGGGTCTCTCTCTCTCTCTCTCTCTCTCTCTCTCTCTCTACACACACACACACACAAAATATTAGGAAATTGAAGTGTTAAATGCAGAAGTGAAAACAGTATACAGTACAATAGAGATCCTCACTCAACGTATAAGTGATCTTGAGAAAAGAACAAATGACGACGCCCCACCTCCTGAGTCCACCTCAACCTCAACCACTAACAGCATGACCCTAAAGAAGAGGTCCCTCCTGTTGGGGGACACCAACTTGCAACAAATCAGACCTGAAAGACTGCTCGATAAGAACCATCAAAGGAGCAAATGTGGATCTGCTAAGATGTTGGGTGACAGAAAAGCTAAACTGGACCCCATCTAAGTATTACATATATGCTGGCCTGTATGACCTCATGAGTGATATGGACCCAGTTGTTATATTAGATAATATTACTGCACTGGTAGGTGATCTTAAAGAGAAAAATAATGAAATGCAAATATTTGTAAGCCAACTAGCACCGACGACTGTCTCAGATGAGTTTCAAGCCAAAATTGCAGATTTCAATGAACACTTAAATAGTTGGGGTAAATCTAATGAAATACCAATAATAATGACTGACTTTGCGTTTAAATTAGGAAATGGTGAAGTAGATGATATGTGTTTTGACTTAGATAGGGGGCTTCTAGTTGCATTTTAAATAGATATGGGGTTGTTAGACGTCTCTCTACCTTAAGGAAACAGTGTCCCACCTTCAAGCTTTCGTCAAATTGGAATAGCATTAGGAGAAGTGTTGTTGTGCACCTTGATATGAACCATAGGAAGAATGTCGAAACATTACCCATCATTAGACATAACAGTACTGGTGGAATAGACTCTTACACAAGCAGACACAATGTAACATCTCACAATCATGATGTAAAGGGTTATACTTTAAAGGGCACAGGCCGCAAGGTTTCAGCCTCACATAATACGGCCATTCAGTCAACTAATAATGCTTTAGTAGCAGGCACACTCATGTCATCTCGTGCATGTCTTCATAATTTTGTACGAGAACATAGAGGAAGACAGAATAGGGTGCGACCAGGATGTTTTCATTGTGGCGAGTTTAACCACCAACAGGCACAGTGCCATTTTGATTTCAAACTGAGATACCAGTCATGTAAACAGCTAGGACACAAAAGTCGACTATGTCAACATTATAATACGTACTAGGAAGTAGACGACGAAGATAATGCCAATAGGTCTAGCACCGCAAGGTTGAAGGATTTCCTGACTATCGAACATATTAACGCACAAAGTATAATAGGAAATATTCTAGAACTAGAATTGTTGATAGAGGAAAGAGATCCTGATGTACTGTGTGTCTGCGAGACGTGGCTCCTTCCTGAAACACCTGATGAATTTGTTAATCTTAAGGGGGTATAATTTTTACAGATGTGATATAGGACGTGGTGGGGGAGTCTCCTTATATGTGAAGAATGTTTTTAATGTAACTCCAATTCATAGGAACATTTGTAAACCTGCCGGTGTAGGGGATGCGTGGGTGACGGTGTAATGCCGAAAGTTGCCATCTATCATTGTCGGCTGTCTGTACCGCCACCCAAAGGCAACCATTGAAACATTTGAGTACATCCATGACATTTTTAGATCGACGTGGTTAACTAATAAGAATTTGTATGTGTTAGGGGATTTTAATGATGATTGTTTATCTGTTAACAGTAATCTTAGGAATATCTTAGCTAGTACTAAATTGTCTCAGGTAATTGAAAAGTTAACTAGAATAATTTATCATAGTGCCACCTTACTGGATGTCATAATCACCAACAATTCTGAATCCATACTTAGTTCAGAAGTTGTTCCATGTCCTATTGCTGATCACGATTTAGTAACAGTATGATAAACTTCCGCAAGTCCAAACGTCAACCCGCAGCAACCAAGACCATTCGTCACTTGGCTAGCTACTCCTCAGCCTCTTTTCTTAGTTTGTTAGATAATGAAAGTCATACATTGCAACAAATATTTCAAACAGACAATGTAAATAAACAAGTATCTATCTTCACTGACACCTTTCAGCGATGCTAAAATGCATGTGCTCCATTTGTCACTAAAACCATCAGAAGACCTTATGTTCCTTGGATTAGCGATGATTTAAAATCAGTGATGAGTGAACGAAACAGTAAACAATAAGAGTTAAAACGTGATCGGCTCAACAATACACTACAAATCGAATATAAGAATCTTAAAGCGCAAGTTAAAGGAATGATCAGTACAGCAAGGAGGGAGTATTATAACAAAGAATTAAATGCCAAGAGAGGAGATATAACAGCCACGTGGCGAGTGGTTCATCAAATTTTCCCTGGCAAGTCAAAGAACAATAATTTTGTCCCTTCTAGGAGTAGAGTGGACAAGTTAAACACCTATTTTGCTAATGTAGGCAACAAAACTTTTATAAAGACACAATAGAGTTTGACTGAAGATAATGTAACTCTCCATAATGCCATTGCTACTTATGATTCACATCGCTTTAGACTACAGCCTATAGACGCTACCACTGTAATACTCACTATTAAACACCTAAAAGACACAAATTCTTATGGGGCTGATAGTATACCACTTCGATTTTTAGAAGATGCTTTACCTGTTATAACTCCATATCTCACTTGTATTATAAACACCTCAATTGTTACAGGCATTTTCCCAACAACATGGAAGCACGCTCTTGTAACTCCCATTTATAAAAGTGGAGCATCTGATGACCCTAGCAATTACAGGCCTATCTTTTTATTGTCAATTTCTCTAAAATTCTTGAGAAAATTATAGCCGAGCAACTAGTTAACTTTCTTGAATCTCGAAAACTACTCGGTAATACACAGCATGATTTTAGACCAGGACTGTCAATAGTAACAGCACTAACCAAAGTCGTAATGGATATTTATGAAAGCATGGATAAAAAAGAAGATTTCTCTACTAACCCTATGTGACTTGTCGAAAGCTTTTGACAGCGTAAGCCACAGCATTTTGTTGAAAAAGTTATATGATATTGGCATTGATTCCTTTTGTTTTAAAGACTATTTAGCACACAAAACTCAGTGCGTTCGTGTTGGAGAAAACATTTCCTCAAAATTAGAAGTGTCTTTTGGAGCCCCTCAGGGGTCAACACTTGGACCTATCTTATTTACGATCTATGTTAATGACCTTGCCACACATATCAATGACTGCCAGTTAGTACGATACGCTGATGACACTCAGTTCATCCATTCAGATTCGATCGATAATTTAAATGAACTAATCAGACGAACAGAAGAAACTCTGAATAAAATAATAAGCCATTTTAATAATAATGTCTCCTACTAAATGCCAAGAAGACAGAGTGTATGTTCGTTGGATCAAGAGCTCTACTGTCTAGAATACCAAATAACACCATAATACATGTTAATAATGCACATATTAAGCCAAGTGATTTTGTTAAGAAGTTGGGAATTTATTTCGACAAGTACATATTTTTGACAACCACATTACTGAGATAGCCAAGAAAACTTTTGCGATATCAACCGCATAAGAAACTTGTTTAGTACCAAGGCCAGGACAACTGTGATACAGACACTCGTCCCT